>NC_084597.1:5102665-5402665 GCF_033807715.1 Cololabis saira | reverse complement strand
AGCCAACAGCGAAGCAAGAGAACGGGGAGAACGCATTGGCAGCGTCATGTGACGTCACATCCTCAGCCCAGCGCGGGAAATTCGGGGTCCGAATTGCAGCACATTTTGCAGCACACAGCCTGTTCAAGGCAACGGAGAGATACACTAGAGGAATCATTCTTTTTGGTTTGGACCGCTTCATCTGACATTATTACTAGAAAACTTAAAATGTATACGAATTTTTTTCATAAATCCTGCCTCATGCTCCTTTAAATAACAAATAAAATGAAATAAAAACTCACGATTCTGTACAATAAAAGCTTCTGGTGAATTTTGATCAGATCACTTCCTTCTTCCAAGTTTTGAACCCGGAGAGGGTTCTTTAAAAAAACAACTCTGACAGACGGTGGTTATTGGGGCATGACACAGGCGACTTATTCGTCACGGGGACAATGGTGGTGATTTTGAAGCACGAAGGGACGATGGCACTGCTCAGGGACTTGTTACTTTCTTTATTTATTTAGCACAGATTAAAAAGTCAGTAATACAGTTACCATAAAAAAACAATAGACAGCATATATGCAAGGAGGTCCAAAAAACCCTATAGGCTAGGGGCTCGACAAGAGGACTTCCTTAAATGAACATAAAAATGGACATTATCATGGACATAAATGCATATCAGACGCAGCACACACACACACAAAGAAAATAAAAAAGTACATACCAAAAACAATAGAAGAGACAAAGGAAAGAAAGAAAAAACTACAATACTGTTGTGGCAGGGTGCATGCCACGGGGGCCCGACCGAAGGACGGAGAGACACAGTTGCGTGCAGAACCGTTTATTGTATCACAACACCCACATGTGCACAAGCATCACAGCCTGACAGCAGCTCCTCCGAACCCTCGCTGCTGTCCGGCTCCGCCTTATAAGGCAGGCAGGTGGAGAGAACCAGCCACTCAGGTGGATGGGACACAGGTGCGTGTCCCATCCACCTCTCCAACCTGCCACAACTGTATAAAAATTAAGAAAAAAGACAAATGTGAGTAAGTAGAAGTTTACATCATATTATTAAGCTATTAATATAGAAAAATATGTTTCACAAATTTTTTAAATAATTCATGAGAAAGTTTGACAAGGTGGGGAGGAAGTAAATTCCATATCGTGGAACCTCTGGGAGGCTTTACAGGTTGAATAATTATGAAATTCATTGTTCGGGGAAAAGAACTTGTGAAAAACGTTAGGAAGAGTTTTATTTAAAGAACCATATACAAATTGAGCAATTTGGAGGTTATTACTCTGATAGATATTAAGGATGCCAAATTTACGAAACAAAGGTAATGAGTAGGAATGGGCGATATTTATATTACGATAAACCGTCAAAAAAATTCCCCACAGTAAGAATTTATCATCTCGCGGTAAAAACGATAAATTCCTGTTGATGATGTTTTTGTGTAAAACTGATTTATGGTTCTGTGTTAAATCCACGCACAACGTACGTGAAGGAAGGAAGGAAGGAAGGAAGGAAGGAAGGAAGGAAGGAAGGAAGGAAGGAAGGAAGGAAGGAAGGAAGGAAGGAAGGAAGGAAGGAAGGAAGGAAGGAAGGAAGATTTGAGCTTGAAAGAAAGAAAGAAAGAAAGAAAGAAAGAAAGAAAGAAAGAAAGAAAGAAAGAAAGAAAGAAAGAAAGAAAGAAAGAATCCTGTTGATACGTGTTTGTGTAACAAACATGGCAGATCTGAGTCTTTCCAGTTTTGCAGTACAGGTGTAACTCATTTAATTGGTTTTTATTAATTCCATTTAATTGGTGTAGTTTAGTATTTAGTATCTTTTAGATCAGTGTTTTGGCTCCAAAGACTGAATGTGGTGATAGATTTATAGTTACAAAGGTGGAGTTGAATTGGTATTTTTTTTATCGTCATTTTTATCGTTATCGGGATAAATGCCAGAAATTATCGTGATACATTTTTTAGTCCATACCGCTCATCCCTAGTAACGAGTGACTTCTTAGTAGTTGTTGAAGATGTCCGTGAGAACGTCTGCCAGTTGGACTGCACATCCTCTGAGCAAACTCCCGGGGATGTTGTCTGGGCCAGCAGCTTTGCGTGGGTTGATTCTATGCAGAGTCATTCTCACCTCCGGCGTGGTCAGACGTAGCACTTGTTCTCTGAGAGGAGGGGTGTTCCTCCTTGCTGTGCTTCAAAACGGCCGTTCAGCGCATCGGGCAGGGAGGCATCACTGTCGCAGGCTGGTGTTGCTTTCCTGTGATTAGCGATGGCCTCGATGGCCCGCCACAGCTGCCGTGTGTCTCCACTGTCCCCGAACTGACCATGGACTTCCTGGGCATGGGCTCGTTTAGCCTCCCTGATGGCCCGGGCCAGTGTTGCCCTCACTGTGCTCAGGGCCTCCTTGTCTCTGCCTCTCAGTATAGCATGTACGTCAACCATGGCTTCTGGTTAGAGCATGTGGGGATCAGTGTTGTGGTAGTTACTGAAAAAAAGTAACTAGTTACCGTTACTAGTTACTTCATTAAAAAAGTAACTCAGTTAGTAACTCAGTTACTTAGACCAAAAAGTAATGCGTTACTATGAAAAGTAACTATTGAGTTAGTTTAAATAAAAACATTTTTTTAAATGCTCACATTAATTCCCTCTAGCCTTCATTTCAGCAGGTACTGTATGGATTTGCATTGTGCATCGTGTTCTGCATTCTGATTGGCTAAACAGTCTCCCCGCTTCTTCACTTCCTGTATCAATAACGTTGGTTGCTTAGCAACAAGCTGAGAACGGCCAATGAGCTTCAGCAGCAGCTCAAGAACCTTTGATGAATCGTTCATTACAGTCTCAGATATAACCAATGGTGGCATGTTGGTTTATAAGAATCTTTTTGCCCAGAAGAAAAAAAAGCGACAAAACGACCTATAACTATTTTCTTCTCTCGAAAAAACCCACCTGCACCGCAGCTTTAGGAGATAAAAGACGCTACAGAGTCGGGATGCAGCGGCTCAGAAGAGCAGTGGAATACGTGCGAGGCGGTGCTGATCTCTGCAATTTGAAGCCTTTTTAATTGTAAAAGGAATTTCACTTATCACGGGTTCTTTTTGGAACGTAACCACTGCTAAAAACGAGGGATTACTGTAATGACAATATCTCCACGTTGTGAAACTCGCCGTCTCTCGGCTCTCCATGACGCGGTGAAGTTAGTTTTATGTTGGATATTCCACAGACGTTCGCTCTGGGGGCATTTCTGTGGAATATCCAACGTAAAACTAACTTCCCCGCGGTCTCGCCATGACCGTCATGTTTTTGAAAGCACACACACATCCACACTACGTTTCCTCTGGTCGCCGCGTGCGGGGAAAAAAGGCTTCACTGTAGCCAGAAATAACGGAGTAACGCAGCTTTGGTAACGGTAACTGCGTTACTGAATTTAAAAAGTAATGCGTTAGAGTATTAGTTACCGCAAAACTAACGGCGTTACTGTAACGCATTACTAAATAACGCGTTAGTCCCAACACTGACATCAACCATGGCTTTTGGTTAGAGCATGTGGTTAGAGCAAGAGAATAGACTTAATGACAATGAGGTCATAGATGCACTTATGGTGGATTCACACTGAAAGTCTGTTGACGCCAGCAGTGGGCGGGGCTTTCAAGCTGCGCTGCAGAACTGGAGGGAACAAAGTGCATATAGTTTACATATGTCTACTGTATATAAAGCGTGCACATCTTCAGTTTCCTATTTCACCATGGATCACAATTTGGGAAGCCTTCTTTATATTTTAGCATTATTTCCGCATAGATAAGGGTGAGTTTGATGTTTGAGTTTGATTTGAGTTTCGTGGATCAACAGCAACCATCAGTTAGCCGTTGGTCCTGGTGAAGCTACAGTCTGTTTGCAGTGAACACTGACACACCGGGTCGGAGCGGATTTGGTCATATTGTTTAAACTGTGTTTTGTGATTAATAAGCATGTTTTTTAATTATTTTGCAGTTCAGGTAAAAGTTTGCTGTTTGTTGGATGAAATATATTAATTCCTGATAAAATAAGTTAGTGCACAGGGGTCCGTTTCACAAAGCAGGTTCAACAAACTCTGAGTCTAATCCTGAACTCTTAGTTGATCTACTCTGAGATCGGAAACTCTGAGTTTTCGGTTCCAGAACAGCGGATTTGAGGTAATTAACTCAACTCTAAGTAGTTTCACCTGGAGTTAAGCTCGTGCGTGAGGGAAATAAAAAGCCATCATCAGTAGAGTGCTGATACACGGATTCACCATGGCAACCGGCAACAACAAAAGAGCCACATACTTTTTCTTTTTTTTATTTTAAACTTTATTTAACATTTCAATTTACAAAATCCCTTTGAGGAAACATTAGTTTGCATCTGAAGATCCACATACTTCACGCCGTGTCCTTTTTCACCCGATAGGAGTTAAAGATTTTAATGCGCGCATACGGCGAATTTGAACATGTTTTTCGAAAAAAGAGTAACACCGCATATAATATAAAATTAATTTAACAGATCTCTACATCATTCACCTGCAATCCTGTGGAACTCCTTGATGGCTTGGACAGGTTTATGTAGGCTTGCCACCTGTCCCTTGAAATACGGAATTGTTCCGTAATTGAGAATTAAAAGTTGCGTTCCGTATTGAACTAATACAGACACATATTATGCCAGGGATCTCCAACCCTGGTCCTGCAGAGCACCTATCCAGCATGTTTTAGATCTTTCCCTGCTTCAGCACACCATGATACAAGGAGCTGTGTCAACAACAGAACTGTCCGGACCTTGATGACAAGTTAATGACGACCATTGATTAGAATCAGGTGTGTTCATGCAGGGAGACACTAAAACATGCTGGATAGGTGGATCCAGGACCGGAGTTGGAGACCCCTGTATTATGCTCTTATTTATTCATGTAATAATATACAGGTGGAGGTCGGAACATTTGAATATATTGCAAAACTTCATTCGTAGTAAATTCAACTTAAAGTGAAACAAATATTATTTCCCACTACATGCAAAGTGAGATATTTCAAGCCTTTATTTGTTATAATTTTGATGATTAGCCTATGGCTCACAGTTTATGAAAACCCCAAATAAAAAATCTTAAAAAATTAGAATATATTATGAAATCGTTAAACAATTCAATCATTAAAATTATAACAAATAAAGGATTAACATATATTACTTTGCCTGTAATGAAACTATGTACTGTAATATACATGTATAACGCGGTCTGATAACCATCTCCCGACGAATATTTAATTCTCTGCGCATTAATTCTGCACCTTCATCAATTGTGTCCTCATCAAAAGGACATGCCGTGTTCGTGACAATGGACTTCTAATATTTATACTGACTCTGTTTTTAATGACAGACGGCAGAACTTCACCAAAACTCGCCTGCTGACTGAATGAATGAGGAAATCAAATGTGTGTGTGTCTCTGAAAGAGGCGGAGACGCAGAGAAACTCCAGGTTTCACGATATAAACCTGGTCCCGACCAGGTTAGGTTCAGAGAGTCTGTTACTACGGTAACTGACCGAGAGCTTAAAGTACCTCTCTTTGTGAAACAGGCTAGAGTTACTCCTCTTTCTCTGGTTTGAGTTACCTCCCTTTGTGAAACGGAAAACTCAGAGTTTCCCTCATTTCAGGGTTAACAGACTCCGAGTTTTCACTAAACCTGCTTTGTGAAACGGACCCCAGCTCTGCTCATGTACGCATGTGAATGAGTGTACGTTTGTGTGTACACGAAAGTACAATCTGCATTGAGGCTTCTTGCTTCGGGAATCCCGGTCTGTGATTGGACGTCTGCTCCCGTCTGCTCCCTCTGACGCCTCTTGCAGCGCTTTCATAGAAAATAAATGGCAGCTGGACGCCTATGTGACGCTTTCAGTGTGAATCCAGGGTTACTGATGAAGCCTACGACTGAAGTAGTGTATTCCTATTGGTCAGTGGAGCCGTTGGTGGGAGTTCGGGATTCCCGAAGCAAGAAGCCTCAATGCAGATTGTACTTTCGTGTACACACAAACGTACACTCACTCACATGCGTACATGAGCAGAGCATACGTTTGTGTGTACACAAACGAATGACTTGGATCACAAACTTGATGATCCAAGCAGTTACACAGGTATCTTGGTTGTTTTGAATTTTGCTCCTGTATGCATCGCTGCATAAGGCAACCCTGCCTGGTTGCAACTGGTTTGGTATGTTATGCACCAGTGGGAATGGAGAGATATTTTTTTTCAAAGTAGTGAGTACGGCTGAACAAGCCAAGAATGTCTGAGTAAAACGTTTTAAGATGGTGCACCAACTACAATCCCTCAAATGTTCAGAGAGAAAGAGGAAAAAAAGGAAAATTAAAATCTGATTTGTTGGATGGTGTTCTAATTTCTTGAGAGGAGTTGTATGTTAAAGCTGATCACACTCTAAAATCAAATACACCAAGATTGATTGCTCAGTAAAAAAATAAATAAAAAAAATCTTTTTCTTTTTGATTAATTTTGGTTTCAGTTTTAAGAGTCAAAGAAGGGTTTGGGGCTCTGAATTTAAAAAACATGGGAATTTGTACTCTCTGCAGAAACCTCCAAATGATTGAGTGGTTTTCTTAAGATCAATAATTCCAGACTGTGTGGTTTCTAAGGATGACAACAGATTCTCAGGTCTCCCTCCAGCCTTTTCTTCAACACCTGCAACAAACCCCCTCACTGTGAAGAAAGAGACCTACGGTTAAACGATGGACACGACGAGCAGTCACGATTAAGCCCTGTCCCCAGAGTCTAAGCAACTGCGGTAAAACAAGTTCTCATTAGTCGCGCGTTCCCTATTCTGCTGTGTTGTCCAGAGCTCTATATGCAATTGTTTTTAGATATATTGACACTTCCATGCTGAGTATTACTTTAAGACTATTTAAAAAAACATGCATAGATTTGAATCACATTTGATTTTGTAACCGGATGATTGCAGGACTTTGGTTACAAAATAAACCCGAAAAAACTCGAAAAAAAACCTGAGAAACACCCGAAAATAAACCCGAAAAAACCAGAAAAAACCCGAAACACACCCGAAAATAAACCCGAAAAAACCTGAAACACACCCGAAAATAAACCTGAAAAAACCAGAAAAAACCCGAAAAAACCAGAAAAAACCCGAAACACACCCGAAAATAAACCCGAAAAAACCTGAAACACACCCGAAAATAAACCTGAAAAAACCCGAAACACACCCCAAAATAATCCCGAAAAAACCCGAAAATAAACCCGAAAAAACCCGAAACACACCCGAAAATAAACCCGAAAAAACCAGAAAATAAACCCGAAAAAAACCCGAAACACACCTGAATCACACCCGAAAATAAACCCGAAAAAACCCGAAACACACCCGAAAATAAACCCGAAAAAAAGCACACAGGGTCGTATCATCTTAATGCTTTCATGGCTGCTGCTTCGGTGTAGCCTTAAGGCGGGAATATACTCTACGTTGGGTCCTGCGTACTCTGCGTACGTGTCTGTTCGTCTCCCTGCGTACCTCGCGTACCACACGACGAGAGCCCGTCATACCGATGGTGACCAATAGGGGGCAGTAAGCAGAGCAACAGTTGGAAAAGCTACTTATATTAAGTAGCAGAAGTAGTAGCAGCAGCAGCGGTAGCAGATTAGAACAACGAACAAGTTTACAGGACAATATTGGATGATGTAGGAGATTATAACATCGTGTGAATGTGTTTGAGTGTGTATGAATGTTTGGTGGTGGTCGGAGGGGCCGTTTGGCGCGATATGGCAGCCACGCTCCCGTCAGTCTGCAGGGCAGCTGCGGCTACAGACGGAGCTAACACCGGGGAGAATGTGTATGAATGAATAATGATCTCTGTAAAGCTCTGGGTGCCCAGAAGGAAGCTAAAGAAAACCACAGCATTATTATTATTATTATTACTCTTTATTAATTTGTATTACTTATTTATATTACTGTTTTACCCCCTTCCCTGTATGTGTGTGTGTTGCTGCTACGTGAGTTTCTCCGTTGAGGGAGTAATAAAGGACTATTTTATCTCATCTTATTATTATTATTGCTTATTATCAAAAATAGATAGTCTTTCCAGACTAATTTATCCGGCATTCTCCTTACCCATCTCAACAAAAATGACGAAACAATAAATCCAGTTAATTTTAAGTTCATATGGAGAAGTAGATGTCAATATATAAGAAAGATTAACATGGTAAAAAACTATGAATGTGATCGATTTCAATATTATGGTGTCTTGAAACTGAAATACTTACAATCTTTCCTTACAAATAGACATTCCATCTGGTTTATTGTTCCTAATATGATTCCAAGTCATTCATTCATTAATTCATTAATTTGCAAGTCATTCAATAGTATTTTTATTGAAAAACAGAGTATTTAAAATAAAATAAGTCCCGTCAATTGACTCTGGCTCCCGGCTCCGCTTCCTCCCGGCTCCCGGCACCGAGGCTCGGCGCGTACCTCCGCCGGAGCTCGGCCGGTGCTCGGCCGGGACTCGCCCGGCCGGTGCTCGGCCGGTGCTCGGCCGGGACTCGGCCGGGGGTCGGCCGGTGCTCGGCCGGGACTCGGCCGGGACTCGGCCGGGGGTCGGCCGGGGGTCGCCCGGGGGTCGGCCGGGGGTCGGCCGGGACTCGCCATCCGCGGTACTCCCGGGGACTCTAGTCCCGCAGCACCAGTGAGTATTTTCACTGGACATTTTGACCGGAGAGATTATAAAATACCGGCATATTTTACCGGACAACGGAAACCCTGAGGGGAAGCTAACCTGCATGGGGAACTTTCTCCAGGGGAGAGCAGCATAATCGTGCCAGCTGGATCAGACCGGGAACAGCGATACTAGCGGCCAGAGCGAGAAATGCAGGTCGCGTACGCGTTCAGTGTCTTTTTGAGAACGTGCACGTCGACGCGTCAAATGTACGCAGGATACGCGTGACGTGACATCACACGTATCCTGCGTCGCGCGTACGCGTTCTGAACGGCAAGTATATACAGCCCTTTAGCTGGTCTCTGTGACTGTGTGGTTTCTAAGGATGACAACAGATTCTCAGGTCTCCCTCCAGCCTTTTCTTCAACACCTGCAACAAACCCCCTCACTGTGAAGAAAGGGACCTACGGTTAAACGATGGACATGATGAGCAGTCACGATTAAGCCCTGTCCCCAGAGTCTAAGCAACTGCGGTAAAACAAGTTCTCATTAGTCGCGCATTCCCTATTCTGCTGTGTTGTCCAGAGCTCTATATGCAATTGGTTTTAGATATATTGACACTTCCATGCTGAGTATTACTTTAAGACTATTTAAAAAAACATGCATAGATTTGAATCACATTTGATTTTGTAACCAAGATGATTGCAGGACTTAAAAACACTGAAAAAACCAGAAAAAAACCCGAGACACACCAGAAAAAAACCCGAAACACACCCGAAAATAAACCCAAAAAAACCCAAAACACACCCGAAAATAAACCCGAAAAAACACGAAAAAAACCTGAAACACACCCGAAAATAAACCCGAAAAAACCTGAAACACACACCAAAAAAACCCAAAACACACCCGCAAATAAACCGAAACACACCCGAAAATAAACCCGAAAAAACCCAAAACACACCCGAAAATAAACCCGAAAAAACCCGAAAATAAACCCGAAACACACCCGAAACACACCCGAAAAAACCCCAAAAAACCCGAAACACACCCGAAAATAAAGCCGAAAAAACCCGAAAATAAACCCGAAAAAACCCGAAACAAACCCGAAAATAAACCCGAAAAAACCCCCAAAAACCCGAAAATAAACCGAAACACACCCGAAAATAAAGCCGAAAAAACCCGAAAATAAACCCGAAAAAACCCGAAACAAACCCGAAAATAAACCCGAAAAAACCCCCAAAAACCCGAAAATAAACCCGAAAAAAAACCCGAAACACACCCGAAAATAAACCCGAAAAAACCCGAAACACACCCGAAAATAAACCCAAAAAAACCCAAAACACACCCGAAAATAAACCCGAAAAAACCTGAAACACACCCGAAAATAAACCCGAAAAAACCCGAAACACACACCAAAAAAACCCAAAACACACCCGAAAATAAACCGAAACACACCCGAAAATAAACCCGAAAAAACCCAAAACACACCCGAAAATAAACCCGAAAAAACCCGAAAATAAACCCGAAACACACCCGAAACACACCCGAAAAAACCCCAAAAAACCCGAAACACACCCGAAAATAAACCCGAAAAAACCCGAAAATAAACCCGAAAAAACCCGAAACAAACCCAAAAATAAACCCGAAAAAACCCCCAAAAACCCGAAAATAAACCCGAAAAAAAACCCGAAACACACCCGAAAATAAACCCGAAAAAACCCGAAACACACCCGAAAAAAAACACACAGCGTCGTATCATCTTAATGCGTTGATGGCTGCTGCTTTCGGTGTAAGCCTTAGCTGGTCTCTGCGGCAAGCTAACTGTCTGGTTGGAATGGATTTTATGTAAGCAGCGTGGGAGGTTTACATATTATCAAACTGCCTTCATGGCCTGCAGTTCATCTGCTTTGCTTGTTTATCTGTTTATCCCTTGCCATTACTGTAATTAGGTCTTTGTACTGGAAGCCACATCAGTCGTAACAACGGCTCAGAACAGCATGTGAAGACAGAATGATGGTAAATAGGACAAAAGCAAAATGGACTATGTGTACAGCACACTCTCTGAAGAGAAATAAGTCAGGGCTACGGCAGCAGCGAATGCTGTAATTACTCCCTTCAAAGAGTCCCTGCCTCACTGGGACACAATGGAATGACCTTTTTGTGATTGCAGACCTCTATTAGCGCTGAACTATATTGGCCATAGGCATGGCCTTCTCCTTTATATCCTGCGCTGCTGCCATTCTAATTATGTCATTCAAGTACTTATATAGAATCATAATTTACTTTCAAGTACTTATACAAAATCATCATTTTTTTTATTTATATAGACAATCTGTTATTTCAACAGAAACTTGCTGTTCTCTGTGTCCTTGAGAAACAAAGTATAGGGAAAGAAACTCTCAGGCCATCAGTTTGTATACTCACCATCTGGCTGCTCTTGGAAAGAGTGACAGTTTTTGACATGGTTCTTTGAATTACTAATTTGCTGTGGAGCTCCTTCTGTGACGTAAGGATCCACAGGAAATGCAGTTTTAATGCATGAAATAAGTGATGCGTGCCACTATCTATATGCAGTTTCATGTGCTCAGTAAATGACTGCAATTCATCAACTACAAATTCATTTTATTAATAGGTAAATGAAGCTTAGCATAAACCCAATGACATTTCCCCGTGATAATTAACTTGCATGCACAGAGAGCTGTGGTCTTAGATCAGAAGTTGTATGTTGCGTGAAGCGGTGGTGAATTCATTTAATCCAGCTAAGAATTTTGTTTTGAGTAATCGGTTTATTAAGAACTACCATAATTTAACCTAACGTAACAAAGTAGATATACATGTAGAAGACACCTCTTCCACCAGCCATTTTCACAGCTAGTCAAAACATTCAAGAGTATCTAGAGCAGGGGTCGGCAACCCAAAATGGACCAAAAACACAAAAAAACAAATATGTCTGGAGCCGCAAAAAATGAAAAGTCTTGTATAAGCCTTAGAATGAAGAAAAACATGCTGCATGTATCTATATTAGTTATAACTGGGGTAATATATATTTTTTTCATTATGCACTTCGAGAAAAAAGTCGAAATGTTGAGAAAAAATATGAAATTTCGAGAAAAAAGTCAAAATGTCAAGATTAATGTTGAAGTACAATCTTGAGAAAAAAGTCGAAATGTCGAGAAAAAAGTCGAAATGTCGAGAAAAAGTCAAAATTTCAAGAAAAAAGTCGAGATGAATGTTGAAGTACAATCTCGGGAAAAAAGTCGAAATGTTGAGAAAAAAGTCAAAATATTGAGAAAAAAGTCAAAATGTCGAGAGTAAAAAGGAAAGGATAAAAGGAAGAAAAAAAGAGAAAAAAAAGGAAAAAAGAAAAAAAGGAAAAAAAAGAAAAGAAGAAAAAAAGAAAAAAAGAGAAAAGAAGAGAAAAAATTGAAAAAAAGAAAAAAAAAAAGAAGAAAAAAAAGGTCAAACATTTTCTACAGGGAGCCACCAGGGCGGCGCTAAAGAGCCACATGCGGCTCTGGAGCCGCGGGTTGCTGATCCCTGATCTAGAGCAATACATTTTGCCAGTATGCCTTGGACTACACAGAACACCTAATGCTACATGGAGGAAAATGGAAAGCTGATAACATTGACCAGGCCAGCTGACAGTCCTGCCGGGGCCCCGGACAAAATAATCTAAGATGGGCCCCCCTGCGCCCGGATCTCTCCTTCTCCCTCTTCCTCTCCTCTCCCTCTGCTCTTCAGGTTTTTATACAAGCTAATGGACGTTAACATTAGAGCTAGCCAGTTAGGTTAAGTTACAAGGTTGGTAAACGTTGTAACTGTTTCTTACCTTGCTCTACGCTGACTTTATTAATTCCAGCTTCACCATCACCCCCTTTTTAAAATATTTGTGTAAAGAATCTCTGAGGCCTCTATTTTCTTCTTCTCTTTTCTCTTTTCTGAGCACCGGACTTGTGCTGACCGGACATTTTGACCATTCTAATGGTTGAATTAAATGAAAACATCCAATTTTGATCAGCGGCCAAACCATTTTAGTGTTGGGGGTTCTTGACCACAAGGACAATTAGGAAGAAAACAAATAACAAGCTTTTATGTAACTCAAATACTACATATTCTTTCCACAAATAGGCATATTTTGAAACCTTTTGAAAAATGATTCCATAATTTCATGAGAATCATTTTTTTTTTTTTCAGTTCTGGGCTAAACTATACCTTTAATGGGAAAAAAAAATAATCAAACAAAAGAATGGATGGAGAAAGAATGGAATCAAACAAAATCAAACAAAAGAATGGAAGAGTCCGGTCGAGTAGGAACGCCCCCAAGTAATTTAAGCTCCCCACAAACAGTCGTGCACCCTCAAACGCACTTAGGAGCGCACCGTCACAGAGATTTACCCTGAACTCCTGCTTGTGGAAACGCACCTCATAACAGGCCCACCAGGCTGTTTCAAAAACATCCTTGTGATTGCTGCAAAATGCTATTTTTAGGAGCCAAATTTATAAGGACACAGAGGTGTTTTTGTTCAGTTGTCTTAAAATCCATTCACAGGTTTATTTTTTTCAAATCGTGATGCTACTGCCAACCTACACAGATTCTGTATGTACATAATATATTGCAACGAATGTCAAGCTCTTGGGGTTCTTCTGAGACATTTGAGGCCAAACTTCAAATGCAGATGGCTGGATTGATGTATTTCTCATGAGTTCTTGAGACTTTACTTATTAATTTGTCACTGACAAATGTATTTAATAAAAACTTGCAAGTGACAAATGGAACCATAGCAAAAACAATTAATCACCTGACTGTAAATCAAAATCAGTGTCTTTTAATCAAGCTGAAATGCAATATTTTACCATCATGAGACCATTTTAAAAGCTGTTTCTGAATTACCTAAAATAATTTCCTGCTAAAGAATTTAATTTATATTGCATTAGTCCCTGCAATATATTTCAGTGATATGAAGAGTGACTGACTGATTATAATCGGGTATAACCAATTCAACTCCACCTTTGTAACTATAAATCTATCACTACATTCAGTCTTTGGAGCCAAAACACTGTTCTAAAAGATACTAAATACTAAACTACACCAATTAAACTGAATTGATAAAAGATCCCCGTTCCGCCATGTTTGTTACACAAAAACATATCAATGGGAATTTATCCTTCTTTCTTTCTTTCTTTCTTTCTTTCTTTCTTTCTTTCTTTCTTTCTTTCTTTCTTTCTTTCTTTCTTTCTTTCTTTCTTTCTTTCTTTCTTTCTTTCTTTCTTTCTTTCTTTCTTTCTTCCTTTCTTTCAGGCTCATTTCTTTCTTTCTGGCTCATTTCTTTCTTTCTTTCTGGCTCATTTCTTTCTTTCTTTCTTTCTTTCTTTTTCTTTCTTTCTCCCTTTCTTTCTTTCTTTCTTTATTTCTTTCAGGCTAATTTCTTTCTTTCTTTCTTTCTTTCTTTCTTTCTTTCTTTCTTTCTTTCTTTCTTTCTTTTTTTCTTTCAGGCTAATTTCTTTCTTTCTCCCTTTCTTTCTTTCTTTCTTTCTTTCTCATTTCTTCTTTCCTTCCGCCATCAATGGGAATTTATCGTTTTTACCTCGAGATACAAATTCTTACCGTGGAGATTTTTTTTGACGGTTTATTGTGAACGGTAAAATATCGCCCATTCCTAATATATATATATATACACATATATATACATATACATATATTTGCATTCTCCTCATGGCTCACCGATTATACCGATACACAGATGTATACATGTATATATATTACTTAAAATAAATTGTACCCTTCTTCCAGTTATAAAGCTCATTAAACTGTCAGTCAAGTCCCTCCAGGATGAATCCAGCTGTTGTGTCAGTTTGGGCAAGAGAATTAAATGTCCAGCTCATATTTCAAAGCCAAAAATATCAAATGAGGTATTGAAGGTTTTCCCATGGCAGCTCACTGTAGTACAACTGAGAAATGGGGGAGAGGGGGTGACATGTTATCTTGGTTGTTAATATTTCGATGTAGCCTCAGTATTAAAAAATTGTAACTCATGCAAATTGAAGCCAACACAAAGTATTTAAAGGAGAATTAATTTAAACAGCAGATTTCCACTTTACAGATGATAGAGGAAGAGCTGGAAGCCAGGGAGCAAATACACTGACATGTTGTCACATATTCTTAATTCACAACAGAAGCCGAAAGGAAACAATAAAATAACTTGTAAGAGAGCTTCATGGGGTGGTTATCTTTGCTTTTCTCTTTTCTCTGGGCAGTTAGTATTAAAGTAGCAAGTCCAAAAAACACCCTTAAACCAATATATTTGTTGTTATATGCATGATTTTAGTTTTTTTGATTTACCCCATGGTGATGTACCGTTTCTCATTGGACATAGAGTTGATACACAGGGATATTCTTTATTCATTACAGATTATTGGCACTGTTACCTGTTGAGTACCTGCTCTGTATTCTAATCTTTGACATTGGTTCCTTTTGCCACTACAGAGCCATGTTCCTGTATTTTTGGTCTTATTTGTTTCCTCACTGACCTTGCTTCTACTTGTTTGCACTTTGCTCCTCCAACTACTCATTGACACATACACATATAACACTTGCACAACAGACAGCAGTATTGATTTATTCATGATTTTTCTTTGCATGGTTTGTGATTTAAGAGGAAGTCATTACTGTCCATTCTGAGCAGCGAGTCAACTTCATCACACCAGAATCTTAAACAGCACAATATACAGTAGTATACTGAAAATATGAATGGGAAATAATCAGGGGTGAAACGAGTCCAGGGTGTCCCAAAACTATGTTTCAGTGAAAGTTCTTTGAAGGAAAACAGTCCCAGTAAGAAAAGAGTTCATGATATTCTGGTATATTTGAGCAATACAGACTCAGAGAAGGGCGGCAGTAGCTCAGGTGGTAGAGCGGGTCGTCCAATGATCGGAAGGTTTGCGGTTCAAATCCCGCTCCGTCCCAGTTGCTGTCGTAGTGTCCTTGGGCAAGACATCTTAGCCACCTTGCCGTGTATGAATGTTTGTTGGTGGATGGAGGGGCCGTTTGGCGCAATATGGCAGCCACGCTTCCATCCATCTGCCAATGTAGCTTATCACCACCAGTGAGAATGTGTATGAATGAATAATGGTCTAAGTCAGGGGTCAGCAACCCGCGGCTCTAGAGCCGCATGCGGCTCTTTAGCGCCGCCCTAGTGGCTCCTGGAGCTTTTTCAGAAATGTTTGACCTTTTTTTCCCATTTTTTCTTCTTTTTTTTTTTTCTTTTTTTCCTTTTTTTTCTTTTTTTCTTCCTTTCCTTTTTGATCTTGACATTTTCTCGAAATTTTGACTTTTTTCTTGACATTTTGACTTTTTTCTCGACATTTCGACTTTATTCACGAAATTGACTTTTTTCTCGACATTTCGACTTGTTTCTCAAAATTGTACTTCAACATTAATCTCAACATTTCGACTTTTTTCTCAACATTTCGACTTTTTTCACGAAATTTTGACTTTTTTCCCGACATTTCAATTTTTTCTCGAAATTTCGACTTTTTTCGACATTTCGACATTTTTCTCGTCATTTTGACTTTTTTCTTGACATTTCGACTTTTTTCTCGAAGTGCATAATGAAAAAATAAATCTTCCCCCAGTTATAACTAATATAGATACATGCAGCATGTGTTGTCTTCATTCAACGCTTATACAACACTTTTCATTTTTTGCGGCTCCAGACACATTCGTTTTTTGTGTTTTTGGTCCAATATGGCTCTTTGAACATTTTGGGTTGCCGACCCCTGGTCTAAGTGTAGCACTTTGAGATTAATTATTGTATCTGTAGGAATGTTTTTTTTTTTTTTGCTCGTTTTTATTTTTCTGACGAAATGAGGGTTAATTTTTGTCCCCCTAAACGTGCCCCAAAAGTCACCAAATTTTGCACGCAAGCCAGGCCTGGCGAAAAATTTTATATTTAATGGTAGGCATTAACGTGGCCTAATGGCTCAACAGCGCCCCCTAGAAAACTTTGTGCCTCAAGCCCCACAATACGGTTTGACGTACATGCACGAAAATCGGTACACACCTGTATCATGGCACAACTTAAAGAAAAGTCTCTTGGCGCCATGGCCGACACCCAACAGGAAGTCGGCCATTTTGAATTAATCGTGTAATTTTGGCACAATTTATGCCATTTCTTCAGCCGCTTCTTTGCCTGAACCGTAACGTGCACCCAGGTGTGTTATACATCAAAATGTGCGTCTCCATCCTACGATAACGTGCATTACTTTACTCAGTCAAAAGCGTTACCGTGGCGACGAAAGACGCCAAAAAGCGCGCCCCCCCTTCATCTGATTGGTCCATATTTGATAGTTCCTACTTTCTGCTATTACTTTTTAATGGTATGACATAAAGACTCGTGGGAGGTGTCATCGGACTCGGTTTTGAGTCCTTGACCATAATTGGTGCAAATTAGCCCCGCCCCTTCATCTGATTGGTCGATATCTGATAGTTCCTACTTTCTGCCATAACTTTTGAATGGTTTGATAGAGAGTCCAGGCCTGAGAGACATCTACAAGCGCTTCCACTGCAGCACGCCTGAACGTGCACAAGGGTGCGAGGGCCCGTTCATCGCTGCTTGCAGCTTTAATTATTATATTATTAGACATAAAGATCAGAGATAAGTCAAGAGGCTCCAAAAGAGTCTGTCTCCATTTACCCCAATTTCAAAATGACCAACTAGCCGAAACATGAGAAGATAACTATAAATCACGTTGAAGCTGAGGCAAGTAGTTATGGTAGTTCTGGCAATAAATTAAATCTATGTTCCATCCAGTAAAGGTGAGCCAACATCTCCTCTTCACAAGAGTTCTAGACGAGGGCCATGCTAGGCCACCCTCTGGTAAACATGAACTGTCACCATCTTCTAAACCTCTCTCAAGAGTTGTACACTTTCTGTTTATCCTGCTCCTTCCTGGTGATGTTGAAATAAACCCAGGGCCATTACAACAGAACACAAACCACCTGGATGCAAAGCTACCTGAGCTACATCCATGGTTAATGGAGCTAGCTCTGCTGCTACCTGGACTTCAATCAATACAACCAGGGCTAGTTTCACTGTTGCCTAGGCTACAACCGTTAGTAGCTTGGCCCTTTCCTGGGTTACCTCTACTCAGAGGTGGACAGAGTACTCGACCCCAGTACTTGAGTAAGAGTACAAATACTACTGGTCAAAATTTACTCCGTTACAAGTAAAAGTAGCTCAGTCAAAATATTACTCGCGTAAGAGTAAAAAAGTACTTGCTTTTAAAGGTACTTGAGTATCCAAAAGTAAATGCTTTTAAATTTACTTTAAGTAAAAGTAAGAGTAAGAGTATGAGTAAATTCTTATTTTCCACATCAGTAAATTACTATATTTTTTCTAAATTAATTGTTGCGGCTCTGTCTTGACAAACGCAGGCTACTTTGGCGGTATCGTTTTGAGGAGGCTTGACGTATTTCCGCTTTACGTACATCCCAGTGGAGAGCGTGCACTGTGATAGGTCTCCTCCTTTGACAAAAACAGCTTGTGTCCAATAGGATTTTAGGGAAGAAGAAAAAAGAGCAGACCTGAAAGTAACGAGTACTTTTCAGCCTTCCTAGAAATTTACTTGAGTAAAAGTAAAAATATTTGTCTTGAAATGTATTCAAGTAAGAGTAATAAGTACCGAAGAAATCTAATACTCAAGTAAAGTACAAATCCTCTGGATATGTACTTAAGTACAGTACTCAAGTAAATTTACTCCGTTACTGTCCACCACTGCCTCTACTCGTACCTGGGCTGCCTCAGCAGCTAGCTGGGCCTCATTCACAGCTATCTGGGCCTCACACATGGCTAGCTTCACTGTTACCTGTGCTACATCCATTGGTAGCTTGGCCCCATACTGTGTTACCTCCACTGCTACCCGGGCTTCAACCACAGCTAGCTGGGCTTCAACCACAGCTACCTGGGCTTCAACCACAGCTACCTGTGCCTCAACCACAGCTAACCGGGCTTCAACCACAGCTACCTGGGCTTCAACCACAGCTACCTTGGCTACAACGACAGCTACCTGTGCTTCAACCACAGCTAGCCGAACCTCAACCACAGCTACCTGGGCCTCAACCACAGCTAACCGGGCTTCAACCACAGCTACCTGGGCCTCAACCACAGCAACCTGGACTTCAACCACAGCTACCTGGGCTACACCCACAGCTACCTGAGCTTCAACCACAGCTACATGGGGCTCAACCACAGCTAACTGGGCCTCAACCACAGCTACCTGGGCTTCAAACACAGCTACCTGGGCTACAACCACAGCTACCTGAGCTTCAACCACAGCTACCTGGGCCTCAACCACAGCTAGCCAGGCTTCAACCACAGCTACCTGGGCTACAACCACAGCTACCTTGGCTACAACCACAGCTACCTGGGCTTCATCCACAGCTAGCTGGGCCTCAACCACAGCTACCTGGGCTACAACGACAGCTACCTGTGCTTCAACCACAGCTACCTGGGCTTAAACAACCACTAGCCGGGCTTCAACCACAACGAGACGGGCTTCAACCACAGCTACCTGGGCCTCAACCGCAGCTACCCGGGCCTCAACCACAGCTAGCCGGGCCTCAACCGCAGCTACCCGGGCCTCAACCGCAGCTACCCGGGCCTCAACCACAGCTAGCCGGGCCTCAACCACAGCAACCTGGGCCTCAACCACAGCTACCACTGTAGCTAAACTCAAGTCACTTTAGATACAATCCATACTGCTTTTAAATGCTACTAAATATATTTTGCTATTATGTATGTTTGTTCCCTTGGTTGAAGTATTGTTTGACTGAATTGTTTTTTATGTTTTCTGTGGGGGCTGCATTTCTGCTAAAACCCGGTGTATTTACACTGCTTAATGTAGTGTTCATTAATACATTGTCCCGTCTAAATAAACTTTGGTTTGATTTGATTTTATGTTCACCCCACAATGATTATCCCACTATTTAGACCTTATTGGCACTTCGGGGTCATTTCTTAGCAGTGCTTTGTTTCCAAGTTGGACACCATCTATAACTATTAATTTGACTTAAAGAGTATGTTAGCACATACGCTCTAAATCAGTGAATTAGAAAAATGTAGCTGTTAATTAGGGTGAACTGGTCCAGCGTTCCTTCTGAAACCCAGTCATCCCAGATGGCCCAGATCAAGTTAATTCAGTTCATCTGCGTTGGTTTGAGTGGATGCTAGATGGAGAGTCTGTTACATACTCCATTTTCAACCACCACTTGCTATTTGTAAACCTAAATTAACTGTGAGTGAAAATAAGAAGTTGTGGGGGGGAGGAAGAAAAACAATGGTGTCACAAGGTTCTCTTGGTTGACTAGAACTCCAGCAGTCAGAGAGAAACCAAGTGCAATTTCTACTCTCACCTTGACAAAGATCAGTAGATTTACTAAACAACAGCTCCACATTTTTCCACTTGTTTATGACTCATGCTGGATACGATTTCAAGAAATTTAAAATGGCAATTACTGTGGCAAATGAGCTATTCAAAACACATAATTACATGTTTAAAAGGTATTGCGTATAATGAGTCAATTAACAATTAAAAAAATGAAAAGTTTAATATAATAAATGTATTTTACTTCCTTTGTTCTCATGTACCTTCATTTGTACTGGCTGCAGTCTTCATATGCCTCCCATTTTTCAAGTGTTGCCTATGTGCATCAGTGGATTTAATCCAAATAGCCCCCCCCCCCCCGGCCCCCCAGCCGCCAGCCACCCCCTCTATTTTCAGAATGTTACGTGAGCTGCATTGATGTTACATCCCTAGACACTGCCCTGGGTTTCTTATTCAGGAGGTATAGGGTCTTTAAGTAGCCATCTATCAGAAAATCAGTGCTCCAAATCCAGTTCTAATTGTTTCTTGGACTCTCAGATGGCCTATGTCAATGCGGCATCAGCTTAAGTGTATGTAACCACCCCGTTAAATTCAAATTCATTGTTTTTTAAAGTTGTGTAGCCATACAGCTTAGCTGTGGGTAGTTGTTTTTTTCTTTTTCTTTGTTTTCAACCGTACTTTGCTACTTTTAAGTCACTTACTCTTTTGCATATTTAAATCTTTTTTGTTTAGGGCACTTTAACTCGTTTTCTTCACGTTGTCCCCCCTATTTGAATGTGAATGCATGAAAGAATGGTGTTTGCCAAACCCAGCTATTCTGGTGGACATGTTAGTTTGTCATGGGTCTGTGCTGCTCAGACACTTATCTGTCTTTATGTCTGCCATAAATGGTTTCAAGTGCTATTAAACAGGCCCATGACTACATGGGATAATAATCACTTTTACTTAATGAACGATATTAAACTCATTCTTACAAATGCTAATAGGGTGGCTCACAAATTGTTATCCAAATAACATTCAACCATTTCTTTCCTCTAGAATACTGATATTTCAAAAAGCCATTTTTCAGACAAAAGGTGACTTTACTAGTAATTACGCTCAGCATATTGGTGATTTTCTTCTCGTGCTTGCAGGAGGGGCATCCGGTGTAAAATTGGGCACATTGTTGGACTATGACCTGCTGTGGCAACCCCTCCAAGAGGGATTTAGCCAAAATAGTTGATGATAGGGATTTAGCCAAAATAGTTGATGATAGAGGTGATTTTTGACCAACTAAGGCCCCGTTTACACATAGCCGGGTATTTACAAAAACGGATATTTCCCCCTCTACGTTTTGAAAAATTCCATCGTTTACACGAGATCGTTTTCAAAATCTCTTCTATTACACAAATCCGCATAAATACGCTGTTAACGTCATGCCAGCCAATCAGAATCCTGGAAAAAACATCAACAAATGACACGTGTAACTTCCAGTTAAGGCTGATTTATGGTTCCGCGTTACACCAACGCAGAGCCTACGGCGTAGGGTACGCGGAGACGCACACCGTACGGTGCGCATCGCCGCGTACCCTACGCCGTAGGCTCTGCGTCGATTTAACGCGGGACCATAATTCAGGCTTTACTTCCAAGACGGAACGAGAGTCTTTCGTTTGGAGTGACAGAGAAGTGGAGTTACTTTTAAGTGTGACTTTAGAATATAAAACAGGTAAAATACAAGAAAATATTGGTGGCTGGTGACGTTTCTGTTGCATAATGTGACGTTCGGAAGCCTAAATCTCCGTTTTCCTCTGTTTAGACGCAAACGTGAAAATTGAGTTGTTGAAAATCTCCGAAATGATCGTTTTTGGTGACTTTGAGCTCCGTTTTCGTGTAAACGAACGGCCAAAACGCATGAAAACGCCTCCGTATTTGCTCCGTGTAAACGGGGCCTAAGAAGAGAGATTCCAAAAAGCACGGCCTCTGAACTGTTTTGGTCTTTTAAGTTCCCATTCTAGTTAGGATATTTAAAGAGAAACTATTTTCTCAAACTATTTCTTCCATCTTCCCTTTGAGAGAAAAATCTCTGGAGGTTCTGCTTTCTTTGTCTTTGCGATTTTGCACTTGGCAGGTAGCTGAAACTCAAATTGTCTGAGCTGTTTTTGCTTGAAATAATGCCTATATAGAGGTTGGTAAGAGCCCACAGGGAACGACCCAACAATGTGTGTAAAGACCATAGAGCCCAACACTTACAGTGGCTAGGGGGTTATTCTCAGCAGGTTTGGCAGTTGCCTGCAAGCAGTCTTTCCGTGCAGACAGTTTAATAACACTGTCATTTACTTTATGTTATTATTGTTTAATGGAAATTTAATTACATCTCTCCTCTACCAGTCATTTTAAATTGTGCCTTAGGTTTCAGCTACCTAACCCTCCTCCATCTTTTACCTTGATGGATTTTTGTCTTTGTCACCCTGTCCTGCATTTCTCCACTTTGCAGCCCACTTTCCTACATATATCTTTTGTGGTCCCTCCAGCAATTTTCAAGATCTTTTTAACTCCCACTTTGCATCTTTGAGCTGTCCCTTTCCCTCAGCTTGGCTATTCCCTCTCTTCCTCTTCAAGTCGTGTCACAAGATGGAAAGTTAATTTCTGTTGCTCCGAGGCTTTCTTTTTCACTATGCTCTGTATATAACACAGATGATTTGCCTGCCTTTTTTCCTTTCCTCTCTCTCTATTTCCTCCCATTTTATTTCTGTCCTGAATGCAGCAAGTAAGACCTAGGGACTTCAGGTAAAATGCCTATGACCCGATAATAGGTAACTGCTTTCTATAATTGCTCGAAAAACTATTTAATTTACACAGGTCAAGTTTAGTTGCATACATTACTGTTAGCCCCCTTGCTATCTTTGAACCTCAATGTTCTCACTACAACACATGCACATGGTGACTGCCATTACAACGAGGACATATAATACAGTTGTATTTTCTACTATTGGTTCAGGCTCATGGACTTCCTGTCTCTGAATAGCATTGGCTTTCAACTTCATTCTGATTAAGGATTAAGATGTATTTTGAGCCTTTGAGCCATCAAACCCAAAAAACAACTTTCTTCCACTGATCCTTGGTTTGTCTCTGGCAAACTGGAAGATGTTCGTTTTATCTTCATAACCAAATACACTTCTTTTGTAAGCAGCAGAAGCTGATTGGTCCTACCTTGGGGCACTGTCGAACGCTTTGGCTTTTAAAATAAATGTGGTGTCCATACGCTAATGAGGATATGACCATTTCCCATTGGCTGGACCAGTGACATAATGACACATGGCTGGAAAATTGTCCATCTCATAAATATGCACGGCCCTGTCAGTCCATGGTAGAATCTCACCAATCAAAGTAAAGACCCAAAATAAAGTCTCAGTGAGAGGAGTTCATGAGACTTGGATATATTGTGTTTATTATGTATAAAAATAAAACATTGCTGTGGTATCCTTTTTTTGAACTTGTGATTATGAGGTAAGAATTTACTAATGCTGCAGATTTAAGTAATTTCCCTTCAGGTAAGAATGAATGAAGTATTTTTGAATTGAGTTGAGTTGAAATAAGAAAAGTCAGGAAGTATGGAAAGCACACCCTGTCCACTTTAAGATAGAAACAAAAACTACTTGAAACTGGCTATCTAAAACATAGACAGACATTAATTCTATTTAATAACATTGATCATTATGGATTTTTCTGTGGCTGGGATGGCTTATTAACCAATTGATTGTCCAACCAATTAATTGTGTTCTCACCTGTTTTTCGCTTAATTTTGTATCCATTTGCATCATAATAAAGATACAAACTGAATATTAAAGCTGCAAGCAACAATGAACGGGCCCTCGCGGGTGCAATTTCCACCAATAAAGGTCAAGGACTCAAAACGAAGTCCAATGACACCACCCATGACTCTTTATATGAAACCATTCAAAAGTTATGGCAGAAAGTAGGAACTATCAAATATGGACCAATCAGATGAAGGGGCGGGGCTAATTTGCCCCAATTATGGTCAAGGACTCAAAACCATGTCCGATGACACCACCTACGAGACTTTATGTCAAACCATTAAAAAGTTATTGCAGAAAATAGGAACTATCAAATATCGACCAATCAGAAGAAGGAGCGGGGCTAATTTGCACCAATTAAGGTCAAGGACTCAAAACCGAGTCAGATGACACCACCCACGACTCTTTATGTCAAACCATTCAAAAGTTATGGCAGAAAGTAGGAACTATCAAATATGGACCAATCAGATGAAGGCATCTGGGCGTGCTTTTTGGCGTCTATCGTCGCCACGGCAACGCTTTTGACTGAGAAAAGTAATGTCCATTGTTGCAGGATCTAGATGCAAATTTTGATGTATAACACACCTGGGTGCACGTTACGGTTCAGGCCGCATTAACTGCCGAAGAAATGGCATAAATTGTGCCAAAATTACACGATTCATTCAAAATGGCCGACTTCCTGTTCGTTTCGGCCATGGCGCCAAGAGACTTTTCTTTAAGTTGCGACATGATACAGGTGTGCGTGCACGTGCAGAGGTTGGGGCGGAGGATGCTCAAGCACCCGCCCCCTTTGCTCAGATGCACAAAGTCCCTTCTGTCAAAGGGCTTTTTTTTTCTTTTTTTTTTTTCAAAGGCCTTTAAAAATAATATTTCCATTTTCAAGTGTGGACCTATTCATTCACCAATATCATCTAGCAATTAATTCAATTAAATAAAATGATGTGATGAACATCCTCCTCCCTGACATGCACCTGGCAGGCCCTCATCACATGACCTGCCCCGCATTTGCAGGTCTGCAGGTGATTGACACTTCAACTGAGGATATATTTTCACTTACCGGTATGACCAACCGGACGAATTTCACTTAGTCAAGTGCCTTACTACAACAAAAACAACAATTCTTTGTAACTGTGTGACATGTATATTGCTGTTAGTAATTAGTAGCCATTAGCCGCTAGCTGACCGAGAGAGGGCTGAAAATTGAAAGTGATTTGAATTAAATTGCAATCCCCCACTCGGCTGTGTGTCTGTGTGTCTGTGCGTGCGTGGGCGCATGTTTTATGTGCATCGGATTTTAATTTTATTTATCAGGATATTTAATTGTGCAGACATGCCTCGTAAGGAGAGGAGGTGGAGAGAGAGGGAGGCAGTGGATCCAACTTCAGCTGGGTAGCAAAGAGCACAGCAGGAAACACATACACCGGTTATTTATGTTGATTCAGATCTGTAATGTTTTTCTGTCATTACTTTAGTTTTGATTAGTGGGTATCCAGAGTTATTATAGTTTTGTATTTTTCCATTAGTTTTAGTTTGTTATTATAATACGAGGTATTTGTCGTGGGTAAGGTTTAAAACAGGGGTTCTTAACCTTTCTGACCTCGAGGCCCAATTTTTTCAGTACAGAGCGGCCCAGGGCCCAAGCAAAAACCTTGTCAAATAAAATGATCATCACGGACTTTTATGAAACATGTCAATGTTAACATGCACACGTCAAGCTTGATTTATACTAGGACAAATCAATCAGTTCAGGCTTATTAATAAAAAAGATCAATAATTAGATTTTACTAAAATAAAAAAGGAAGGACTCAGAATAAAAAATATATATACATATAAATCAATCAATGGATGGCAGTAGAGCGGGTCGTACAATGATCGGAAGGTCGGCAGTTCGAATCCCGCTCCGTCCCAGTGGCTGTCGTAGTGTCCTTGGGCAAGACACCTTACCCACCTTGCCCCGTGTGAATGTTTTTGAATGTTTGGTGGTGGTCGGAAGGGCCGACTGACGCTTCTGTCACTCTGCAGGGCAGCTGTGGCTACAAACGTAGCAGCTTTGGCTACAAACGTAGCTACCACCACCGGTGAGGATGTGTATGAATGAATAATGGTCTCTGTAAAAAGCGCTCTGGGTGCCTTGAAGGGCGCTATATAAAACCAAGCCATTATTATTAATAAAAAGTAAAATAAATACATTCAAAATAATGTTTTTAAATTAAATAAACTGTAAATAAAATTGAAATAAAGTGCAAATGAAACTATATTTGTGCATAGCAGAACCAGAAGAATCTTTATTTTCTTTCATATACATATTAACAAAAAAAATACAATTCCCTTTTTATCTGCAGCTCTTAATGAGACACTTGGGCCTCTGAGACACAATCAGGTCCAGTCTGGGTGGAATGGGGGAAAGGCTCACTCTTAGAGTACATCGTGTTGGCGTATGTTGCACTGGAAAAATAAAGGATAAATGATCAGGCCAGTGATACAGTGTTTCCTCAAACCAGAGCTTTTAGTTATCTTTTTAAATCACATTTTACATCAACACTTCTTTGCAAACTGTTAAGTTTAAACCATATTTTAAATCATATCTGTAAACTGCACACTTAAGTTACTTTAGGTTTAACCTGCAGTACACAAATGGTACAATACATTCAAACCAAAATCTTAATAAAGCTACAAAATAATATAGCCTACAAGCAACAAACAATTTCTTATTAGCTCATTACCTTCAATAAGTCTTGTGAAAATTAACTTTATCTCAGGGAAATTCACCTTTTTAATACAAAAACTGCTACATACATAGTAACTAAACAATTAACATGAACAAATATGGTCTTTGCCTTAACGAAATGTAATAAAATACATTCACTCATGCACAACGCATGTCAGTATTGAGTAATTCCACAAGATGGCGGCAAACGCACGTGTTTACTCTTGAACACAAAGAAAATATACTTTTTAACTTAATAAAACATCACAAAAATATTCTCCTCAAAGCTAAAACATATTAAGAAATTATTGAGTACCAGTTCCACCGTTAAACTAATTTAAAACATACCTGGAAAATAAAGGATCACACTCACTCTCCCCCGTTGCTGGGCGCAGACCACAATCTGGTTACCCGTAAAATTCAGAATCCAATTTAAAATATTATTACTTGCGTATAAAGCCCAAAACGGCTTAGCTCCGCATTATTTGCAAGACCTGATAGTGCCTTATGTTCCTGTCAGAGCTCTCCGCTCTCAGAGTGCAGGTTTACTCGTAGTTCCTAGAGTATCTAAATGTAGATTTGGAGGGCGGGCGTTCTGCTATCAGGCACCACTACTATGGAACCAACTTCCAATCTGGGTTAAGGAGGCTGACACCACCTCCACCTTTAAAACTAAACTTAAAACATTTCTGTTTAGTAAAGCCTATAGTTAGTGTTTTTGTAAACCTCTAGCTGGTGTTGGTAAATCTCTAGGTAGTGTAAACTTTAGTGTGTCAGAGTCGCTCCTGTATTTCCTTGTGCTGGCCCTCCCTTCTCCTCCCTTTTCTCTCTTTTGTCCATGTTGCAGCATCCTTTGCCGGACACCGGAACCTGCAGGTGGTCGTGGGTGGCTTGTAGCTTGCATTACGGAGCACAAGTCTTTCCCCGACCCTGCACCCCAACCTGGGACTTGCTGATTGGACCGGAGCTTCCGGAGCTTCGGGAGCTGCGTGCTGGCCTGCGGTCCCCACCCCCGGTCATCCCGTTGCTGCTTCCACCTGCCTGCGGTCCCCACCCCTGGTAATCCCGTGGCTGCTTCCACCTGCCTGCTGTGCTGTTGCCGTCCCTGACCCACCAGTCTGGCCCTCGGCAGGAGGGTCCCCCCTTATGAGCCTGGTCCTGCTCAAGGTTTCTTCCCTCCTAAAGGGGAGTTTTTCCTTGCCACTGTTTGGTTTAAGGTTTTTCTCCCACTAGGGGAGTTTTTACCTGCCATTGTTTATGTAATAACTGCTCGGGGGTCATGTTCTGGGTATGGGTCTCTGGAAAGCGTCTAGAGACAACTCTGTTGTATTAGACGCTATATAAATAAAATTGAATTGAATTGAATTGAATCCTTGATCCTGGCGGATCCAAGCCAACTCTGAGCGCAGACCAAGTAAACGATCCCTTATCCTGGCGGATTTAAAACTATTTTGTGCAAAATAAAGGATCTTAAAATAATAAAGGATAAAGCAGCTAGATGAGTGTCCGAGGTAAATAGAACGTGCCTCTTTGAGCTCCCCCGTCTTCTTCCTCTTGGTTCCCTCCTCCACCGGCTGGCAGTCAGTAACAACTGACTAATGCATTAGCGCCACCACATGGTCGGGATGCAGTCCCGCGGCCCCCGCGGCCCAAACGTAGAAAACTGAATTTTTTTCGCGGCCCACTAGGTCACCAAGTGTGGGCCGCGGCCCTATGGTTAAGAATCAAGGGTTTAAAAGGAACCCTGGCTATTAAGACATGTAGGTCTTAAAAGATAAATGTTGGTATCAATTATAACAATGTGTTATAAAAAACCTTGTTGATGTCTTTGTTTTTATAAAATTTGAAAATATAATTTAACATGTAGGTCGCCATTGTTGTTTACATTCTGGGTAGTGACGTCAGACGGTGGCTCCTGCTAACCCCCGTGCACTGTTTTGACACCCAGAAACAGATCAAAACACAGCTAAACAGGTGACGGCGCACCAGAAACAGATCAAAACACAGCTAAACATTAAGGTGACGGCGCACCAACAAAAAAGTAAAAAAAAAAAAAAAAAAAAAAAGTGCCGCACCATACAGCATGAACTATAAAAACACCATAAAACTCAGATAGACTAACAGACCACACGTTTCAACTAGCAGATAGCCGATGCTACAATAAAAACCCCAGCCAGATCTGTTAGATCTGAAATTAAATAAAGATGTTCTTACATTGTTCTATTTGACGCGAAGTCTGCGCCTCCTGTTTCGTCAAAGTCCCGGGCCAGTCCCCTCAGCCTCTGGTCTGTCATCACCCAGCACCGAAGCCGGTTTTAGGGGGGGCAGGGGTGGGCTATACCCACCCAAACGTGCATATTGCCCACCGGCGTCTCCATCCCGGCGGCGGCGAGAGCGGAGAGCGGATGGCGGTGCGCTGCAGGCTCTAAAGCCCCGGCTACGCCGTCTACGCAGGAGCCTAATGCACTGGTAAGATGCGCACGACATTGATCATTTTTGCAGATCTCCCGTGCATCACAGAACTTTGATCCAGTTTGCCTGAACCGAGACGTCTTATGGGCTCCCTGGTCAGCCTCCACGGCCGGGAGAATGCTGCTCATCTATGTTTTAGATACCTGTCCCAGTTAAACTAACGCGGCTTATCTTCCCAGAGCCACCGCTCTACGTCATCGCCCCCAGAATGCATTGCGCACGTAAAACATGGCGCCTCCCGCAGGTCAAAATATGTGATAAACATTGTAGATTTTTAAAGCAATTAGATTATTTTATGTGTTTGTAAAAACATATTTTAGTATAAGAGAACAATTGTGGCTAATTAGGGACTACAAGTCTTAATAACCAGGGTTCCTTTTAAGAAGTTCAGAGCAGGTATTACAATACAAAACAGTGTTTTGTATTGTAATGTAACAACGTAACAAATGTAACAAAGTTATTGTCGGAAAGTGTTAAAGTCGTGTTCCATGTGTCCCTTTTTAAATTTCAGCAACTGCCCCTCCAGAGGTCTCTGCACGTCCCTGCAGGTGTGTACCGATTTTCGTGCATGTACGTCAAACCGTATTGTGGGGCTTGAGACACGAAGTTATCTAAGGGGCGCTGTTGAGCCATTAGGCCACGCCCATTAATGCAAACCATTATTTTTTTTATTTTGGTAACACTTTACAATAAGGGTCCCTTAATTAACGTTAGTTAATGCATTATTAAGCATTAATTAACAGTTTAATAATAGTTAAATAACCATTATTATGTATTACTTAACATTAATTAGCATATTAGTTAATGCATTAATAAACAGTTAGTTAATGCATTATTAAGCATTAATTAACAGTGTAATAATAGTTAAATAACCATTATTATGTATTACTTAACATTAATTAGCATATTAGTTAATGCATTAATAAACAGTTAATTAATGCCTACTGCTCAGAGTTAATTAATACATTAGTAAGCATTAATAAACGTTACATGATATGTTTGCATTACTTAGTATAAAGTAATACATTAGTTAATACATAAGTAAAACGTTAATAATGTCCCTAGTAATCATTTACTAATGGTGTTTATTTGGAGTGAATATGCATTAAGTAACAGCTACCTAATACATCTACTAATCATTAACTAATGGTGTACATGTTTACTGGATGGGCATTATTAAACAACTATTTAGAGTCTTAAGTAATCATTTCCTAATGGTGCTGTGTATGTTATCAGGTAGCTTACCTGACCTTATGAACGGTAACCTGACATAAACCTTAATAAATGTATAGGAGTGGCTCATAACCATTACTTAACCATTAGTAAAGGCTTGCTGGACCCTTATTGTAAAGTGTAACACATTTATCCCTTAGGTAACACATTATTAATGCTTAACTGCCTCATAAGCATTACTTAACCATAATTAACCATTAGTAAATACTATTCTGGACCCTTATTGTAAAGTGTAACACATTTATCCCTTAGGTAACACATTATTAATGCTTAACTGCCTCATAAGCATTACTTAACCATAATTAACCATTAGTAAATACTATTCTGGACCCTTATTGTAAAGTGTAACACATTTATCCCTTAGGTAACACATTATTAATGTTTAACAGCCTCATAAGCATTACTTGACCATAGTTAACCATTAGTAAATTAAGCAATCACATATAAAGAAGTTTACACTTTTTATTTAAAACAAAATAAAACAGATTTTAACAGATAACATTTGTTATATGTATACAACATCTATATATATATATATATATATATATATATATATATATATATATATATATATATATATATATATATATATATATATATATATATATATACACACACACACACATCTGTGATAACAGATACGTAACAACAATTCGCACAGAGGAGATCTTTGAACAAACATTATTTAGTAACATAATACAATAACACAGTATGATAGGCTACCCTCTGTTTATCCTCCCTGGAAATGTCTGCTCCCTTTTGACATGATGAGCTATGAGTGGCACCAGTTCCCTCCCCCCCCTCTTCTCCACCAAGCGAAGCACCGGCTTCCCTGGATGTCTTCGCCCTGGCCGCCTCGCATGCTTTGCACCCCCAGCTACCCGAACACCCACTTCCTCCGCTTCCAGCCCCCAGCCATCCTGCCCCTTCCATACTGTGTTTTGGGGAAAATGACAGAACAAGAAACAAGATTATTAACCTTGTGTCAGATAAATTTATAATGTTAGCAGGAATAAAGTTGACAAATCTGATTAGACAAAGTAAAATGCAAGATTTCCATGGAATGGATGATTACTATAGCCAAATTTAAGAGTTTCTATAGGAATGATTCTGTCCCATTCTGTTTTTCATCACTATAACGCATGAACATTATAAATGACGGGCTGCTGTTTCAACTTGGCTTCTGTCGATCGGCAATCCAATCGTTTCACTGCGATTGAGAAGACAATCAACAATGTTTTTTTTTCTTGCCAATGTTATAAAACATACACATATGCTGCTACAGCTGTGTAGTGCCCCACCCATTGTGCTCTGGCTCAGCTGATCGACGCTCAGACAGCAGTTAGATCTTGCAGTTTTTAACTCTTTTTATACACACAAAGTACAGCCAAATACCAGGCTAAAAAATACAGTATAGATCTCTACATGTGGATGGTGGACCAGAGCATGTGAGGGAAACAGAGCAGGTGAGAATTTTCTTGCTCCTTGCTCACAGACCTGTCCGAAAAAGCAGCGTTGTACACTTAAACCCAAACCTGGCATCGTCAGATTCCAGTATGAGTTCTGTGTCAGATCTCTTCCCTCCCACAGTTTGAATAATAATTTAATCAATTACATACTTTTCGATAACAAATTCAGCTAGAAAACAAGCTGGTTGTGGGTCAGGTATGGGTGGCCCTGGAGCTAAATTGGAGCGGGATGGAGCAGGAGCGCTGGTACAACTTTTAAAATAAAAATCCGCACCCTGCTCCCTGTTAGAGGCCGCATATTTGCACTTCGCCACCAACCTTTACTGTTGCGCTTGTATTTGGTGCCTTTTGCATCTTCAATTGGTAAATGTCTTTGACATAACATTTAAACTCTTCTTTCTAAACATATTTCTGATAATTGCACATGATTTTGTAATGTTTTACCTCAAAATTCTGATCAAAATTTACATATTGAATCTTTGAATATACTAATTCATTTTTCCACATTGGTGATGTGGTTATAACTAGTCTCGTTTCCAAACTCTAATGTTTCAAAATGATTGTCTGGGGAAGTTCCACCTCAATTTTGTAAAAATAAGCGGGTGTCTGGGTGGAAACATTTTGTGAGTTTAAAAAAAAACAGTGTTGCAAAACCAACCAACAGTCTTTTAGGGTGGGCCTTTCGTTGCTAACATTGCTGACGTTTCTGGTAAGGTGTGTGCAAAGCAGAGCTAACCAATCATTGGTTGAGGATGAAAGACTAACACAGATTTTCATTTAATTTCATTTACTTGTTCTGCCCATGGAAACATTCAAATTGTACCAAAGGAAATAGCAAACAGCGGTAGCACTATTACAAAATCTTGCACTAACTTCCCCAGACATTCAAGTCTTGTCCAGTCTCGACCTGAACGTTGGGCATCACAAGACTAAGTCATAATTAGCAGCCTAACAATTTGTAGCAGTTAATATAAAAAGTTACCTTTCTTTTATGTCTGAAGTGACTCATCTATCACCACGAAATGCTCCTTCCCCCAATTCTCTGTCCTTCTCTATGATGCAGCCTCTCCATCACTGTCACGCAGACCTCCCGTTGCTTTGCCATTCTTGAAAGGGTTCTTGAGGATGCAGCAATGTTGTCCATCATGAAATCAAGCTGGCGAATAATAATAATAATAATAATAATAATAATAATAATAATAATAATAATAATAATTAAAGCTGCAAGCAGCGATGAACGGGCCCTCGCACTCACGTCCACCGCCCCCCATAAGCATATCAAAAATGACACCACCCACGACTCTATGTCAAACCATTCAAAAGTTATAGCAGAAAAAAGGAACCACCAATCAGAAGAAGGGGCGGGGCTAATTCAGGCCAATGAAGGTCAGGGACTCCATACAGAGTCTGATGACACCACCCACGACTCTCTATGTCAAAGCATTCAAAAGTTATGGCAGAAAATCGGGACGACCAATCAGAAGAAGGGGCGGGGCTAATTAAGGCCAACGAAGCTTAAGGACTCATTACAGAGTCCCAGGACACCACCCACAACTTCCTATGTCAAACCATTCAAAAGTTATGGCAGAGAAAAGTATTCTAGGGTGCGCTGTTGAGCCGTTAGGCAACGCCCATTAATGCAAACCATGAAATATCAAATGTATCACCAGGCCTGGCTTGAATGCAAAATTTGGTGACTTTGGTGACAAAAATTGCTCACAAAAAATTCAGCATTCAGCCAGGCTCGAACTCTCAGCCTCTGGAACCATAGACCGCAATGATCTGGCTGAGCTACATGTCAGCTTAGCTTTCGCTGTGACTTACTAGGTTATGACAGACCAAAATAGCGATAAAATATCTGGCTCCATTTTTCCTAATTTTTTTTAATATTTGTAAGGTATAAATATTAGTAAAACACTATATTTTATATCATTACTTTTTCTGTAACAATTCTACCGAGGTTCTAACCGGGCTGAGCACGGGACTATTTCTGACGTCACCACATTACAACAGCTGATCGGTCGGGGGGCGGGGCCGTCATCACCCTACTCGCCACTGATTGGTCGGGGGGCGGGGCCGTCATCACCCTACTCGCCACTGATTGGTCGGGGGGCGGGGCCGGCAGACGTTTGAATCAGGAAGCGGGAGTCAAACCATTAAAAAGTTATAGCAGAAAAAAGGGACAACCAATCAGAAGAAGGGGCGGGGCTAATTAAGGCCAACGAAGCTTAAGGACTTATTACAGAGTCCCATGACACCACCCACAACTTCCTATGTCAAACCATTCAAAAGTTATGGCAGATAAAAGTATTCTAGGGGGCGCTGTTGAGCCGTTAGGCCACGCCCATTAATGCAAACCATGAAATATGAAATTTATCGCCAAGTCTGGCTTGCATGCAAAATTTGGTGACTTTTGGAGAACTATCAAATATGGACCAATCACATGAAGGGGGGGCGCGCCTTTTGGCGTCTAGCGTCGCCACGGTAACACTTTTGAAAGAGAAAAGTAATGCGTGTTGTCGCAGGATGTAGACGCACATTTTGATGTATAACACACCTGGGTGCACGTTACGGTTCGGGCTGAATTAACTGCCGAAGGAATGGCATAAATTTCGCCAAAATGACACAATTTATTCAAAATGGCCGACATCCTGTTCGGTTTCGGCCATGGCTCCAAGAGACTTTTCTTTAAGTTGTGCCATGATACAGGTGTGTAGCGATTTTCGTGCATGTACGTCAAACCGTATTGTGGGGCTTGAGGCCCAAAGTTTTCCGGGGGGCGCTGTTGAGCCATTTTGCCACGCCCATTAATGCAAACCATGAAATATCAAATTTATCGCCAGGCCTGGCTTGCATGCCAAATTTGGTGCCTTTTGGGGAACTATCAAATATGGACCAATCAGATGAAGGGGGGGTGCGCTTGTTGGCGTCTAGCGTCGCCACGGTAACACTTTTGAAAGAGAAAAGTAATGCGTGTAGTCGCAGGATGGAGACGCACATTTTGATGTATAACACATCTGGGTTCACGATACGGTTCGGGCTGAATTAACTCTCGAAGGAATGGCATATATTGCTCCAAAATTACGCAATTAATTCAGAATTTCAAAATGGCTGACTTCCTGTTCGGTTTCGGGCATGACGGCAAGAGACTTTTCTTTAAGTTGTCCCATGATACAGGTGTGTACCGATTTTTGTGCATGTACGTCAAACCGTATCGTGGGGCTTGAGGCACAAAGTTTTCAAGGGGGCGCTGTTGAGCCATTTTGCCACGCCCATTAATGCAAACCATTAAATATCAAATTTTTCGCCAGGCCTGACTTGGGTGCAAAATTTGGTGACTTTTTGGGCATGTTAAGGGGGGCAAAAAGGCCATCACTTTGTCAGAAGAAAAATAATAATAATAATTAAAGCTGCAAGCAGCGATGAACGGGCCCTCGCACTCACGGCCACCACCCCCATAAGCATATCAGAAAAGACACCACCCACGACTTCCTATGTCAAACCATTCAAAAGTTATAGCAGAAAATCGGGACAACCAATCAGAAGAAGGGGCGGGGCTAATTCAGGCCAATGAAGGTCAAGGACTCCATAAAGAATATGATGACCCCACCCAGGACTCTCTATGTCAAACCATTCCAATGTTATAGCAGAAAATCGGGACAACCAATCAGAAGAAGGGGCGGGGCTAATTAAGGCCAACGAAGCTTAAGAACTCATTACAGAGTCCCATGACACCACCCACGACTTCCTATGTCAAACCATTCCGAAGTTATAGCAGAAAATTGGGACAACCAATCAGAAGAAGGGGCGGGGCTAATTAAGGCTAACGAAGGTCAAGGACTCCATAAAGAATCTGATGACACTCCCCACGACTCTCTATGTCAAACTATTCCAAAGTTATAGCAGAAAATCGGGACAACCAATCAGAAGAAGGGGCGGGGCTAATTCAGGCCAATGAGGGTCAAGGACTCCATAAAGAATCTGATTGCACTACCCACGACTCTCTATGTCAAACCATTCCAAAGTTATAGCAGAAAATCGGGATAACCAATCAGAAGAAGGGGCGGGGCTAATTAAGGCCAACGAAGCTTAAGGACTCATTACAGAGTCCCATGACACCACCCACGACTTCCTATGTCAAACCATTCAAAAGTTATGGCAGAGAAAAGTTTTCTAGGGGGCGCTGTTGAGCCGTTAGGCCACGCCCATAAATGCAAACCATGAAATATTAAATGTATCGCCAAGCCCGGCTTGCATGCCAAATTTGGTGCCTTTTGGAGAACTATCAAATATGGACCAATCAGATGAAGGGGGGGCGCGCTTTTTGGCGTCTAGCGTCGCCACGGTAACGCTTTTGACTGAGAAAAGTAATGCGTGTTGTCGCAGGATGGAGACGCACATTTTGATGTATAACACACCTGGGTGCACGTTACGGTTCGGGCTGAATTAACTGCCGAAGGAATGGCATAAATTTCGCCAAAATGACACGACTAATTCAAAATGGCTGACATCCTGTTCGGTTTTGGGCATGACGCCAAGAGACTTTTCTTTAAGTTGTGCCATGATACAGGTGTGTAGCGATTTTCGTGCATGTACGTCAAACCGTATTGTGGGGCTTGAGGCACAAAGTTTTCCGGGGGGCGCTGTTGAGCCATTTTGCCACGCCCATTAATGCAAACCATGAAATATCAAATTTTTCGCCAGGCATGGCTTGCGTGCAAAATTTGGTGACTTTTGGGGAACTATCAAATATGGACCAATCAGATGAAGGAGGGGTGCGCTTGTTGGCGTCTAGCGTCGCCAAGGTAACACTTTGGAAAGAGAAAAGTAATGCGTGTAGTCGCAGGATGGAGACGCACATTTTGATGTATAACACATCTGGGTTCACGATACGGTTCGGGCTGAATTAACTCTCGAAGGAATGGCATATATTGCTCCAAAATTACGCAATTAATTCAGAATGTTCAAAATGGCCGACTTCCTGTTCGGTTTCGGCCATGGCGCCAAGAGACTTTTCTTTTAGTTGTGACATGATACAGGTGTGTACCGATTTTCGTTCATGTACGTCAAACCGTATTATGGGGCTTGAGGCGCAAAGTTTTTTCTGTCTGAACCAATCAGATGAAGGGTGGGCGTGCTTTTTGGCGTCTAGCGTCGCCACGGTAACGCTTTCGAAAGAGAAAAGTAATGCGTGGGGTCGGAGGATGGAGACGCACATTTCGATGTATAACACACTTGGGGGAACGTTACGGTTCGGGCTGAATTAACTGCCGAAGGAAGGCATAAATTTCGCCAAAATGACACGATTAATTCAAAATGGCCGACTTCCTGTTCGGTTTCTCGACATGACCCCAAGAGACTTTTCTCTAAGTTGCGCCATGATACAGGTGTGTACCGATTTTCGTGCATGTACGTCAAACCGTATCGTGGGGCTTGAGGCACAAAGTTTTCCGGGGGGCGCTGTTGAGCCATTTTGCCACGCCCATTAATGCAACCCTTTAAATATCAAATTTTTCGCCAGGCCTGACTAGGGTGCATTATTTGGTGACTTTTTGGGCATGTTAAGGGGGGCAAAAAGGCCTTCACTTTGTCAGGAAAATAATAATAATAATAATTAAAGCTGCAAGCAGCGATGAACGGGCCCTCGCACTCACCGCCACCGCCCCCCATAAGCATATCAGAATTGACACCACCCATGACTTCCTATATCAAACCATTCAAAAGATATAGCAGAAAAAAGGGACAACCAATCAGAAGAAGGGGCGGGGCTAATTCAGGCCAATGAAGGTCAAGGACTCCATACAGAATCTGATGACACCACCCACGACTCTCTATGTCAAACCATTCAAAAGTTAGAGCAGAAAATCGGGACAACCAATCAGAAAAAGGGGCGGGGCTAATTAAGGCCAACGAAGCTTAAGAAGTCATTACAGAGTCCCATGACACCACCCACGACTCTCTATGTCAAACCATTCAAAAGTTATAGCAGAAAATCGGGACAACCAATCAGAAGAAGGGGCGGGGCTAATTAAGGCCAACGAAACTTAAGAACTCATTACAGAGTCCCATGACACAGCCCACGACTTCCTATGTCAAACCATTAAAAAGTAATAGCAGAAAAAAGGGACAACCAATGACAAGAAGGGGCGGGGCTAATTCAGGCCAATGAAGGTCAAGGACCCCATACAGAATCTGATGACAACACCCACGACTCTCTATGTTAAACCATTCCAAAGTTATAGCAGAAAATCGGGACAACCAATCAGAATAAGGGGCGGGGCTAATTAAGGCCAACGAAGCTTAAGAACTCAGCACAAAGTCCCATGCCACCACCCACGACTTCCTATGTCAAACCATTTAAAAGTTATAGCAGAAAAAAGGGACAACCAATCAGAAGAAGAGGCGGGGCTAATTCAGGCCAATGAAGGTCAAGGGCTCCATAAAGAATCTGATTACACCACCCACGACTCTCTATGTCAAACCATTCCAAAGTTATAGCAGAAAGTCGGGACAACCAATCAGAAGAAGGGGCGGGGCCAATTAAGGCTAACAAAGCTTAAGGACTCATTACAGAGTCCCATGACACCACCCACGACTTCCTATGTCAAACCATTCAAAAGTTATAGCAGAAAAAAGGGACAACCAATCAGAAGAAGGTACGGGGCTAATTAAGGCCAACGAAGCTTGAGGACTCATTACAGAGTCCCATGACACCACCCACGACTCTCTATGTCAAACCATTCAAAAGTTATGGCAGATAAAAGTATTCTAGGGGGCGCTGTTGAGCCGTTAGGCCACGCCCATTAATGCAAACCATGAAATATCAAATATCAAGTCTGGCTTGCATGCAAAATTTGGTGACTTTTGGAGAACTATCAAATATGGACCAATCAGATGAAGGGGGGGCGCACCTTTTGGCGTCTAGCGTCGCCACGGTAACACTTTTGAAAGAGAAAAGTAATGCGCATAGTTGCAGGATGGAGATGCACATTTTGATGTATAACACACTTGGGGACACGTTACGGTTTGGGCTGAATTAACTGCCGAAGGAATGGCATAAATTTCGACAAAATGACACGATTAATTCAAAATGGCCGACATCCTGTTCGGTTTCGGGCATGACCCCAAGAGACTTTTCTTTAAGTTGTGCCATGATACAGGTGTGTAGCGATTTTCGTGCATGTACGTCAAACCGTATTGTGGGGCTTGAGGCACAAAGTTTTCCGGGGGGCGCTGTTGAGCCATTTTGCCACGCCCATTAATGCAAACAATGAAATATCAAATTTATCGCCAGGCCTGGCTTGCATGCCAAATTTGGTGCCTTTTGGGGAACTATCAAATATGGACCAATCAGATGAAGGGGGGGTGCGCTTGTTGGCGTCTAGCGTCGCCACGGTAACACTCTTGAAAGAGAAAAGTAATGCGTGTAGTCGCAGGATGGAGACGCACATTTTGATGTATAACACATCTGGGTTCACGATACGGTTCGGGCTGAATTAACTCTCGAAGGAATGGCATATATTGCTCCAAAATTACGCAATTAATTCAGAATGTTCAAAATGGCCGACTTCCTGTTCGGTTTCGGCCATGGCGCCAAGAGACTTTTCTTTTAGTTGCGACATGATACAGGTGTGTACCGATTTTCGTTCATGTACGTCAAAGCGTATTATGGGGCTTGAGGCGCAAAGTTTTTTCTGTCTGAACCAATCAGATGAAGGGTGGGCACGCTCTTTGGCGTCTAGCGTCGCCACGGTAACGCTTTTCAAAGAGAAAAGTAATGCGTGGTGTCGGAGGATGGAGACGCACATTTTGATGTATAACACACCTGGGTGCACGTTCTGGTTCGGGCTGAATTAACTGCCGAAGGAAGGCATAAATTTCGCCAAAATGACACGATTCATTCAAAATGGCCGACTTCCTGTTCGGTTTCTCGACATGACGCCAAGAGACTTTTCTTTAAGTTGCGCCATGATACAGGTGTGTACCGATTTTCGTGCATGTACGTCAGACCGTATCGTGGGGCTTGAGGCACAAAGTTTTCAAGGGGGCGCTGTTGAGCCATTTTGCCACACCTAATAATGCAAACCATTAAATATCAAATTTTTCGCCAGGCCTGGCTTGGGTGCAAAATTTGGTGACTTTTTGGGCACGTTTAGGGGGGCAAAAAGGCCTTCCTTTTGTCAGGAAAATAATAATAATAATAATTAAAGCTGCAAGCAGCGATGAACGGGCCCTCGCACTCACGGCCACCGCCCCCCATAAGCATATCAGAAATGACACCACCCACGACTTCCTATGTCAAACCATTCAAAAGTTATAGCAGAAAAAGGGGACAACCAATCAGAAGAAGGGGCGGGGCTAATTCAGGCCAATGAAGGTCAAGGACTCATTACAGAGTCCCATGACACCACCCACGACTCTCTATGTCAAAACATTCAAATGTTATAGCAGGAAATAGGGACAACCAATCAGAATAAGGGGCGGGGCTAATTTTCACCAATTATGGTCAAGGACTCAATACTGAGTCCCATGACACCACCCACGACTCTTTATGTCAAACCATTCAAAAGTTATGGCAGAGAAAAGTATTCTAGGGGGCGCTGTTGAGCCGTTAGGCCACGCCCATTAATGCAAACCATGAAATATCAAATTTATCACCAGTCCGGGCTTGCATGTAAAACTTGGTGACTTTTGGAGAACTATCAAATATGGACCAATCAGATGAAGGGGACGCGCGCTTTTTGCCGTCTAGCGTCGCCACGGTAACGCTTTTGAAAGAGAGAAGTAATGCGCGTAGTCGCAGGATAGAGACACACATTTTGATGTATAACACACCTGGGTGCACGTTACGGTTCGGGCCGTATTAATTCTCGAAGGAATGGCATAAATTGCTCCAAAATTACACAATAAATTAAAAATGGCCGACTTCCTGTTCGGTTTCGGCCATGGCGCCAAGAGACTTTTCTTTAAGTTGCAACATGATGCAGGTGTGTACCGATTTTCATGCATGTACGTCAAACCGTATTGTGGGGCTTGAGGCACAAAGTTTTCCGGGGGGCGCTGTTGAACCATTTTGCCACGTCCATTAATACAAACCATGAAATATCAAATTTATCGCCAGGCCTGCCTTGCATGCAAAATTTGGTGCCTTTTGGGGAACTATCAAATATGGACCAATCAGATGAAGGGGGGCGCGCTTTTTGCCGTCTAGCGTCGCCACGGTAACACTTTTGAAAGAGAAAAGTAATGCGCGTAGTCGCAGGATGGAGACGCACATTTTGATGTATAACACACCTGGGTGCACGTTACGGTTCGGGCCGTATTAATTCTCGAAGGAATGGCATATATTGCTCCAAAATTACGCGATTAATTCAGAATGTTTAAAATGGCCGACTTCCTGTTGGGTTTCGGCCATGGCGGTAAGAAACTTTTCTTTTAGTTGCGACATGATACAGGTGTGTACCGATTTTCGTTCATGTACGTCAAACCGTATTCTGGGGCTTGAGGCGCAAAGTTTTTTTGGTCTGAACCAACCAGATGAAGGGTGGGCGCGCTTTTTGGCGTCTAGCGTCGCCACGGTAACGCTTTTGAAAGAGAAAAGTAATGCGTGGTGTCGGAGGATGGAGACGCACATTTTGATGTATAACACACCCGGGTGCACGTTACGGTTCGGGCCGTATTAACTGCCGAAGGAATGGCATAAATTGCGCCAAAGTGACACGATTAATTCAAAATGGCCGACTTCCTGTTCGGTTTCGGCCATGGCGCCAAGAGACTTTTCTTTAAGTTGTGTACTGATACAGGTGTGTAGCGATTTTCGTGCATGTACGTCAAACCGTATCGTGGGGCTTGAGGCACAAAGTTTTCTAGGGGGCGCTGTTGAGCCATTTTGCCACGCCCATTAATGCAAACCATTAAATATCAAATTTTTCGCCAGGCCTGACTTGCATGCAAAATTTGGTGACTTTTTGGGCACGTTTAGGGGGGCAAAAAGGCCCTCCTTTCGTCAGAAGAAAAAGAAAAAGAAAAAGAAAAAGAAAAAGAAAAAAAATTCCTACAGATACAATAGGGCCTTCGCACTGAAGGTGCTCGGGCCCTAATAAAAATTCCTACAGATACAATAGGGCCTTCGCACTGAAGGTGCTCGGGCCCTAATAAAAATTCCTACAGATACAATAGGGCCTTCGCACTGAAGGTGCTCGGGCCCTAATAATAATAATAATAATAATAATAACAATAATAATACTGACCAAAAAAGTTATCCCACAATGTTAGCCAAAGTTACGTACCATTCAAATCGGTCCACAGATCCACAATCTTTTTCTTCAGCTTCATTTTGTGATGACACCGGTTGCACTTGACTTTCCATCTCAGTATTTTTTTCTTTTGGAGCCATTCAATTAGTTTGAGGTGTTTGTGTTTGTTTTTTTTTTGCCTTCTGTCAGCTCACTCAACTTGTTTGCTAACTTTAACCCACGCATGCCGTGTGCTCCTAAAATGAAACGTGCAGCTTGGTAAATGGCTATGCTGTTAAAATTACTGTCCGTCCTGCCAGAAAATTCTGCTCCTCCTACAAGGCAGTTACACCCAGGTTACACTGCGATAACTCCTGCGTTCTGGTGCGCGCTAATGCTGCGTTCATGACACCTCAGAACTCTGGGTTTCCCCATTGAAAACTCCCATTTCTGTCTTCAAAGCGTTCCAGACATTGACATTAGACATTGTTGTGTGATGTCAGAAAACTGATTCTCCAAGAAGACTCTGAATTTCCCGATTAGGAGCACCAATATTAGGCCTTAGTTAAAAGCCTTAGTTCCGAATTGGCCTGAATGCCGCACGCCGCACTTTTTTCTTTGCGCGCACTGACCGCGGCCCCATCTACAGAAGAGTCTCAAGATGGATGAGCTCGGAGTCTCACCTCGCAGGACCAGGCTAACCACACACAAGAAAAAAGCGGAAAAGGGAAATTCATCTGGAAAACATGGTAAGATTAATCTAACTACGTTAAACTGTTAGCTCTTAATGTTAACTTTATGACACTTTTTTTTGAAAAGTTCACAATTCGAGTTGTCATAACAAATACATAATTCTGACAAAATGTAAACTTTTCAAAAAGATGCTGCATATTTGACTCAGTAACACTTGAATAATGGAGAAGAAGAAGTTTACGTCGTTAAATTTGAAAGACTGACTTCTCAGTCATGTACTGTAACTGGGTGTGTGTAGAAGCTAATACACCTCGTGAAGGCTGACACTTTTTTAAACGAAAGACCCCAACTAAACACGGGAGCGGGATGGATGAGACGTCACTGAAACTTGATGTGATGCTGCCCCTGCTAGTTTTGGGGGGGTCACCAGACATAAAACCTGTTTTCTCTGTATTTTGAAGGTAGAGGCTTAGATTTATTAGGAATTCGTCTGAAAAAAATTATAATAGTTAAGAATTACAGTACATAAAAAATATGTGGTTATAATGGGAGTCATGGGGCAAATTTGGACATGAAGGTAAAGAGTGTAAGTTTTTTTAAATGAACAATCATTGTTCCAAAAATAATAATGCATCAAAATAAATGTTATCAATTATTGACATAGTCAATGCTGTAATATATTTCACTTTGAACCTAATTTTTGAAAATATTGCATATTTTGTGATTTTTCTATTGAAAAAATCAGGAGTTGTAAAAATAATGTTTAAAGATTATAATTAACTTTATATCTATGGCCAGGTCTGAAGTTGTTGAAAAGATTTTATGTGGTGAAAGTGAAAATAAATATGTATTACATTTTTATTGCACTTTTATGAGATGGTAGTCAATGAGGCAAATTTGGACTATGGGTAAAAAGTGTATATTAATTTTAAGGGATGCTCGAGGGTTAAAGAATGATGGGTGTGTACGCTGTGGGTGCGAAAGTTGTGTCATCAAGGAGGCTCAACAGTCCAGAAGAGAAGACAGTGATGATGAAGCGATGAGGGGATCTGAGATGCAGCATGACAGTGAAGACGACAGTGAGGATGACTCTGAATCCAGCTCTGACAGGATAAGGAGAAAAAGGCGAAGAAAAGCAAACATCGCTCTCGCCTGCGGGGTATGTGAAACGTATTTATTGGCTGGCTTGAGCTGTATGTGTCTGTTGTCCCTACAAGTAGATCAATCTCTCATGACAAGCTGACAGGGCTTGAAATTAACTTTTTGACTTACTAGCCAAGTGGCTAGTAGATGAAAAAAGTTATTAGCCAACCAGATTTTTTACTAGCCAAAACCAAAACGTTGCTTGGTGAAGTTGTGCCAGAAAATCCTTCTACACTGTGTTGAGGTGTCACATATGGGATTAGTGTGTCTCGCAGCACATTGAACATTAACAGTAAAATACAATGATTTGTTTTTTCTTCTCATCAATCTCATGATTCAAATGATACATTCCTTCTTGTTCTTGTGTGTTTATATTAGTTGGAGGACCAGGTGATGTGGTGAAGCGGTACAAGGAAGTCCTTGCCATTTTCCAGACGGGGAAGAATATGGCCAAATCCTTCGAGAAGTATGGAGTAGACAGACTTACTATTGTGAGGACTGCAGCGATTGCCGAGCTCGCAATAGCTGCTCCAGAAGAATATGATCAGGTGGAGAAGGGGGAGACGGTGGCAGACTTTGCTAAAAGATGCAAGGAGGTTATAAAGGCCACTAAAGTCATTTCTGCTACAATACATAAAATGAAGGATGATGAAATTATGCCAGCCTATCATACTGTGTTATTGTATTATGTTACTAAATAATGTTTGTTCAAAGCTCTCCTCTGTGTGAATTGCTGTTACGTATCTGTTATCACAGATGTGTATATATATATATGTGTATATATATATATATATATATATATATATATATATATATATATATATATATATACATATACATATACATATATATATATATATATATATATATATACATATATATATATATACATATATATATATGTATATATATATATATGTATAAGATGTATACATATAACAAATGTTATCTGTTATCTGTTTTATTTTGTTTTAAATAAAAAGTGTAAACTTCTTTATATGTGATTGCTTAATTTACTAATGGTTAACTATGGTCAAGTAATTAAGCAGTTAAGCATTAATAATGTGTTACCTAAGGGATACATGTGTTACACTTTACAATAAGGGTCCAGAATAGTATTTACTAATGGTTAATTATGGTTAAGTAATGCTTATGAGGCAGTTAAGCATTAATAATGTGTTACCTAAGGGATAAATGTGTTACACTTTACAATAAGGGTCCAGCAAGCCTTTACTAATGGTTAAGTAATGGTTATGAGCCACTCCTATACATTTATTAAGGTTTATGTCAGGTTACCGTTCATAAGGTCAGGTAAGCTACCTGATAACATACACAGCACCATTAGGAAATGATTACTTAAGACTCTAAATAGTTGTTTAATAATGCCCATCCAGTAAACATGTACACCATTAGTGAATGATTAGTAGATGTATTAGGTAGCTGTTACTTAATGCATATTCACTCCAAATAAACACCATTAGTAAATGATTACTAGGGACATTATTAACGTTTTACTTATGTATTAACTAATGTATTACTTTATACTAAGTAATGCATACATAAGGATAAATAATTACATCATGTAACGTTTATTAATGCTTACTAATGTATTAATTAACTCTGAGCAGTAGGCATTAATTAACTGTTTATTAATGCATTAACTAATATGCTAATTAATGTTAAGTAATACATAATAATGGTTATTTAACTATTATTACACTGTTAATTAATGCTTAATAATGCATTAACTAACTGTTTATTAATGCATTAACTAATATGCTAATTAATGTTAAGTAATACCTAATAATGGTTATTTAACTATTATTAAACTGTTAATTAATGCTTAATAATGCATTAACTAACGTTAATTAAGGGACCCTTATTGTAAAGTGTTACCTTTATTTTTATTTATTTTTACCTTGTCTGCACACATATTAATGGTTGATACCATGCCGGTAAAAACCTAAGGCATATATATGTGCATTATTACTATATTTAATATATATATACATATATATACGAATACATACGCATACACATACATATATACAGTTTTTTTTTCTTTCTTTTTTTGGGGGGGGGGGGGGGGGGGGGGGGGTTGACATCCACTGCCAATCCAGGAAGCGAGAACACACGGAGGCCTCACGTCGAGCACTGGAAATCTGCAACAAAAACCACAAACGAAACACGAAACCGACACAGAGCCGACCAAAACACAAGCAGCAATCGACCCAAATCTCGAGATCTGATCACAGTCTAAGCTAAGCTACCGCGATTAACTAACCCCAAAAACCATTAAATATCAAATGTTTCGCCAGGCCTGGCTTGCATGCAAAATTTGGTGACTTTTGGGGCACGTTTAGGGGGGCAAAAAAAACGAGAAAAATTCCTACAGATACAATAGGGCCTTCGCACTGTCAGTGCTCGGGCCCTAATAAAGACTTAGGCCATGGACACCCCAAAACTTGTTGGACATATCAGTCCAAAATCTATTTTCAGGTTTAATAGAGTTGTAATAGAGCTGGTGACTGTTAGTCCTGACTAGAATAATTTAAATTTGCATGAAACAATTCAATGGGCCATCTTGCACAGTATGGAAGTATTCATCATTTTTACCCTCCTATGTGTTTTTTTTTTTGTTGTCAGATGACATTTTGAACTTACAATATCTTATTCTATTTGCTAACCAGTACAAGACAAAAGAACATTTTTTTAACTCCACAAGGGTGTATTTCTGAAAACTTTGTTAATTAGCACACAGAGTTCAACAATTATGCTAGGATGACAGAAAGGCTGTTCTCTGTTATGTTGTTTTTTCCTCTTTTCAGTATTTAAAGCGTTACACTGAGGAATTGAAAATGACATTTGTAACTGCTTTGTTCATAAGCTCAGCTGAAAAGATTGAGTATTCAGGTTATAATAAGTGTCAGCTGTTTTGAAAAATGAGAAGAAATGAATAAAGGAAAAATAATTCATTTTGAATGAATCTGAGAATTACCATGGCTAGAAATCTCAATGTTTATTTTGAATAATTCAAATTCATTTCCACTTAAAAAAAAAACCCAAAACAAACAAGTTATATGTTAAATTGTCTTAGACTTTTATAACACCTTTTTCACCTTTTTCAGGTTCTGCAAAGTGTGTTTCCCCTTTATGCATTCACACAAACACAGTCACACTACAGCACCATTGCTATGCTCACTGTACCGTTTATGCAGCAGAATATTGTCAAACTAATTTTTCCAATGAGTACATGGGGGGGGACAATACAAGGTTCAGTGTCCTGCCCAAGGACACAGTGAAACGTAGTTAGTTTTTTTTTTTTTTTTAACTTTCAAATGTGAACAAAACTATGGAGCCTGTGAAGGATCATGCAATATATTTTTAATGTTGACAGAATCGAGCGCACGTTTTATCAACTCGTGTGCACGTTCTATTAACTCGTGTGCACGTTTAATTAAATTGTGCGCACAAGTTAATATAACGTGCTCACGAGTTATTAAATCATGAACATGATTTAATCAATTTAATAAAACATGAGCACATTTAATTAACTCGTGTGCACGTTTTATCAACTCGTGTGCACGTTTTATCAACTCGTGTGCACGTTTTATCAACTCGTGTGCACGTTCTATTAACTCGTGTGCACGTTTAATTAAATTGTGCGCACGAGTTAATATAACGTGCTCACGAGTTATTAAATCATGAACACGATTTAATCAATTTAATGTGTGGGTAGAGAGAAGGGAGGGGCGGGGTAAGCACAGGAGTTGTGAGTGTGCGCATGCGTGTGGCGGTTGGTCGGAGCTGATGAGACCTAGATCATCATAATTCCGACGGCGGAGATTACTTGCTCTAAGCATTCTTTTTAAAGTGGCTAGACTGATCACTATACCATGTTGGGAGGCTAGAGTTGCCTAACCCATGGTAAATTCTTAGGCGATCCATGTTTAAAGGATCTTAATGCCATTATGGCTGATAAGGGACGCATTACAGCACGATTGAATATAACGTGCGCACGTTTATTAAATTTTGATCAAGGGTAAGTAAATCGTACTCATGATTTTATGATATATTGTGCGCACAATTTTCCAAAATGTGCGCACGCTTTGTTAATCGTACCCACGCTTTAATAAATTGTGCTCACGATGACACATAACGTGCTCTCGATTAACTTTAACGTGGCCACAAAGTTACTTTTTTTTTCTTCACTTGAGCTCTTACAGGCTCCGTACAAAACCAACAAACAAACAAACAAAAAAAACATCAAATGTTTCATTTGGGATGGTAAGGAAATGAATTAAGAGACAACATAAATGTGTGAAACGTGTGCACAAAGATTTGATGAATTTCCGCTTCAAGGTCCTTCGGCCAGGAAATTGCCCCTGATGAAGCCCCTGGGTGCTGCAAACTAGCTATCCATTTTCAAACCAGGTATCCAATTCAACAAGTCAAGCACATGAACTCTGACACACACACACACACACACACACACACACACACACACACACACACACACACACACACACACACACACACACACACACGCACACTTTATCTGTACTGAAGCTTACTTAATATTTCTTGGATTCTCGCACAATCTCTTCCACTTCCTTTCTGTACAATAATGCTTAGATCCCAAGGTCCCTCCACAACACTTGTCTTCTTAAACCCAACCCTCCCCACCGACTCCCTTCCTCCCACCTCCAGATGTCTTGGTCAAATGCGTTTTGGTGCAAGATACATGATTTAATTTATTTTGAATAAGTAATTACCTTAAAACCCTAGTAAATCACATATTTATATAAGTGCTGTTTAGTTCTGAGAACAATGTTTTTTATTATTCAATACTAAACTGAGCGAGAGAACAACTGAAAAAAGGTGTTATATCTTTTGAGTGTGTGGGTGATCATTTATATTCACTTGGCAACTAAGTCTGTGTAGGTCTGTGTATGTGCAACAGAGCAATGAAATTCAGTTTTTAAAGTTTAATTTCAATCTTGTATATAACTTGTATCCAGGATTTTAATAAACATATTTCTACAGGTTTACATTCTTGTTTGTAAGTGGCTTCGTGTGCCTGGGTGTAAATACAAGCAACACCAGTTTGTGTAATATATACACTGAATATGGCTGAGCAAACAAAGATGAGAATGCAAATATAAGACCTTTCAAGCTAACCTATCAATTCATCAAACAAACCACACATTTTCTGTGGACCTGCACAGTCAAACATCACAAGAGCGATGAAGCAGAAAGTGCTGAGATTCTTGATTAACCTGTCGTAAAGTACATAAGTATGCTGGCCCAGATTATGCTGTAAACAGAAGAAATCTCTTAACCAAGGTGGACACTTTGGGTTTTTTGTCGAAATAAAAGTCTATTCTGTATCAAGGATTTGATGTATTCAAACTAAAGGCAGACTCCCCACTTTTTTGGGGCGTTTGTCAAAATAAAAGTCTATTCTGTATCCAGATTTGATGTCTGCTAACTCAAGGTGGACACCCCACAAACTATGATCTCAGATAATGGTTTGCATTGCAGCGAGCATGAAGAAGTCTGACTGAAGATGTTTTATTGTTTTAATCACTGTTTTGTAGAATTTGCAGTGTTTCCCATTATGTTTTGTAACTTCTGCAACATTCAAAAGTCAGCCCTCTTTATCGATTTGATTCAGGTTGTTTTAAATTCATGGCTCTGTTCTGAAGTCGTGGTAAGGACACTTGTCTTGTATTGGTTGACCACTATTTTGCGGCCAGAGCATGAAAAAGAAAAAGCACTCACTCACTCACTCACTCATCTTATCCGTTCCCGGGTCGCGGGGGCAGCAGCCTCAGCAGGGATGCCCAGACTTCCTTCACCCCAGACACTTCCTCCATCTCTTCCGGGGGGAGTCCGAGACGTTCCCAGGCCAGCCGAGAGACATAGTCTCTCCAGCGTGTCCTGGGTCTTCCCCGGGGTCTCCTCCCGGAGGGACATGCCTGGAACACCTCCCTAGGGAGGAGGGACATGCCTGAAACACCTCCCTAGGGAGGAGGGACATGCCTGGAACACCTCCCTAGGGAGGAGGGACATGCCTGGAACACCTCCCTAGGGAGGAGGGACATGCCTGGAACACCTCCCTAGGGAGGATCCAGGAGGATCCGGTACAGATGCCCAAGCCACCTCAGCTGACTCCTCTCAATGTGAAGGAGCAGCGGCTCGACTCCGAGCTCCTCCCGGGTGACCGAACTCCTCACCCTATCTCTAAGGGAGGAAACTCATCTCTAAGGGAGCGTCCAGCCGCCCTGCGGAGGAAACTCATCTCTAAGGGAGCGTCCAGCCACCCTGTGGAGGAAACTCATCTCTAAGGGAGCGTCCAGCCACCCTGCGGAGGAAACTCATCTCTAAAGGAGCGTCCAGCCACCCTGCGGAGGAAACTCATCTCTAAGGGAGCATCCAGCCACCCTGCGGAGGAAACTCATCTCTAAAGGAGCGTCCAGCCACCCTGCGGAGGAAACTCATCTCTAAGGGAGCGTCCAGCCACCCTGTGGAGGAAACTCATCTCTAAGGGAGCGTCCAGCCACCCTGCGGAGGAAACTCATCTCGGCCGCTTGTATCCGCGATCTTGTCCTTTCGGTCACTACTCAAAGTTCATGACCATAGGTGAGGGTAGGTGCGTAGATTCACCGGTAAATGGAGAGCTTCGCCTTTCGACTCAGCTCCTTCTTCACCACGACGGTCCAGTACATCGACCGCAACTGCGGACGCTGCACCGATCCGTCTGTCAATCTCACGCTCACGCTTTGATCAAATGTCTTCTTATTCCGGCTCTTGAGTCATACGAAAGTTTCTGGGGAGCATCTATAAGCTTTAAACACTTCCAACATTCAATTGTCTGGCCCAGGCTTCTTGAGTACTTTAAAGCTTGCAATCTTTTATTCATACTCTGTGTGTGTGTGTGTGTGTGTGTGTGTGTGTGTGTGTGTGTGTGTGTGTGTGTGTGTGTGTGTGTGTGTGTGTGTGTGTCCGTGTGTCCGTGTGTGTCCGTGTGTGTGTGTCTTACTGACGGAGCAGACAGGAAATAGGGGCTTATTCCACTGAGTTAAACAACACACCGCAGCCTGGACACTGAACACAAACATAATTAACAACGTATTGTTTACTGTGACATATTGAAGCAGTAAAACATTAAATTTTAAGCGAAATGAACAATAACAACCAGAGATGATCTTTTAAACAATAAAAAATTCTGGTAGTTGGACGCTTTTTTTATGGAGCTAGAACAGTCTCATAATTCACAAATGCACAGGACAAGTTTTACAAATGCACAGAACGATTTGCAAATACACACACAGTTTCACACGTGCACAGGACAAGTTTTACAAATGCACAGACCGATTTGCAAATACACACACAGTTTCACACGTGCACAGAACAATTCACACGTGCGTAGGACAAGATACACAAATGTATTTTTGATGCACACACAAATAAAACCTGATTTACAAATGTTTTTTTGTCTGTGAGCTGCGCTGAATTTGTGTGTGAGTTTTGAGACTCCCCTGACGTGACTAGATCCACAAATAGGTTTTTTTTAACACGGAAGGATCTGCAACCAATCAGAATCAGACACGTGTGAAACTGTGTGTGTATTTGCAAATCGGTCTGTGCATTTGTAAAACTTGTCCTGTGCACGTGTGAAACGGTGTGTGTATTTGCAAATCGGTCCGTGCATTTGTAAAACTTGTCCTGTGCATTTGTGAATTATGAGACTGTTCTAGCTCCATATTTTTTACTTTCAGTAACAGCAGTGCGACATTAAGAGAATTTATGCACTCGAGTTGTTATGGTGGCTGGGTTTTGGGTTTATTATACTTTGGTTAGTTGTTTGTTCTCTAGTTTTGGTGTTTTCTGTAGGATCTCTGCAGATCAACAGGTATGTCTTTTTGTTCTTTGCTCCACCTACTAGAGTGCAGCATGACATGTGTGAAATGAGAGTAAAAAATGGATTTGATTAAACATTCGAAACACTTTTAATCAATTCATTAAAAAAGGACATATAGGGGTGCTTCTACGGGAGGAAAATGCTGGCAGGCAGGATACCTAAATGAACATAGTGGTGTGGTGACACAACTGATCAGAGATGCGCGAGAGGGGAAAGGAGACCTAGCTATGGCTGGACCTAGCCAACGCGTACGGCTCCATACCCCATAAGCTAGTGGAGCTGGCATTGGAGAGGCACCACGTCCCTGGCAACATCAAAGTCCTCATCATGGATTATTACAACAGCTTCAACCTGTGGTTCACATCCGGCACAGTTACAGTACATCTAAGCGGCAACGACTGGAGAAAGGGATCATCACCGGATGTACGACTTCAGTGATACTCTTTTCCCTGGCCATGAACATGCTGGTCGATTATGCTGAGCCGGAGTCCAGAGGCCCCAAATCCAAGTCCGGAATCCGTCAGCCCCCCATCAGAGCGTTTATGGACAACCTGACACAACAGTGTCAGTCCCATGATGCAGATGGATCCTCCAGGGCTTGGAGAGGCTGACCACCTGGGCCCGGATGCATTTCAAGCCTGAAAAATCCAGGTCTCTAGTCCTGAAGAGAAGGAAGGTGACTGACCGGTTCCACTTCTCTGTAGGAGGTACCCACATTCCATCGGTCACAGTGAAACCCATGAAGAGCCTTGGAAAAACCTTTGACTGCTCCCTAAAGGATGCAGCCTCCATCAGGGCAACCAACGAACAGCTGGAGAGTTGGCTGATCACAGTCGACAAGTCAGGTCTTCCGGAGAAATTCAAGGCATGGGTATACCAGCATGGCATCCTGCCTAGGATTCTGTGTGTATGAATTTCCCAATCTCCACTGTGGAAGAATTTGAGAGGAGGGTCAGCAGCCGCCTGCACCATTGGTTGGGTCTGCCTAGAAGCCTAAGCAGCATTCCCCTTTACGGCAACAAGAACAAGCTGATGCTCCCCATCAACAGCCTAACTGAGGAGTTCATGGTTGCCAGAGCGAGGAAGGAATCCAAGGACCCACAATGCCAAGCAGGCATTGTGGTGAAAACTGGTAGAAAGTGGAAGGCGAAGGAGGTTGTGGACCAGGCAGAATCACGGCTGTGCCACAGAGAACTTGTGGGATCTGTGGCTACCGGCCGTGCAGGACTGGGAAACATTCCAACAACCCAGTACAACAAGCTCAAGGGCAAGGAGAGGCGGGACCAGGTCCAGCTCGAGGTGAGGGCCGGAATTGAAGAGCAGCGTGTAAGCCAGTGGGTGGGATTGAAGCAACAGGGCGTGTGGACCAGATGGGAGGAAGCCACAGACAGAAAGATCTCGTGGAACGAGCTGTGGAGGGCGGAACCCCTCCACATTAAATTCCTCATTCAGTCTGTCTACGATGTCCTGCCCAGCCCGTCGAACCTCTTATGTGGGGGCAAGGTTGAAACTCCAGCATGTCCCTTGTGCCAGGGAAGAGGAACCCGAGAGCACATTCTCAGCAGCTGTCCAAAAGCACTCGGTGATGGCCGCTATCGCTGGCGCCATGACCGTGTGCTGAAAGCGATTGCTGAGTCCATCAACACTGCCATTGACCAGAGCAAGCAATTACAACCATCAAGGCTTGAAATCTCATTCGTAAGAGCCTGAGAACAACCACCTCCCCGACTTAAAGCCCAAACAGGCCTTCTGGGAACAGCAAAGGACTGGCAGTTAAGGGTGGAACTAGAAAAACAGCTGAAATTCCCTGAAAACATCGTGGAAACCAGACTTAGGCCAGACATCGTCCTTGTCTCAGAGTCATCCAAGCAAGTCGCCATGTTGGAGCTAACAGTGCCCTCGGAGAAGAGAGTGGAAGAAGCAAGTGAAAGAAAGAGGGAGAAATATGCAGAGCTGGTGGAGCAGTGCCGCAAACGGTGGTGGTGTGCACGATGCCTACCGATTGAGGTGGGGGGAAGAGGCTTTGCAGGGAAGTCACTCTGCAAGGCCTACAGTCTCCTGGGCATCACAGGGGCACGTAAAAGGAGAGCCATCTCTGCAGCCTCAGAGGCTGCAGAGAGAGCCTCGCAATGGCTGTGGATCCAGAGGGATAAGCAGTGGTTGAGCGCTTCTTGGACACGGGCCGGGAACTGATCACCCTGGTCAGGTCGCCTGGGTGAGGGGGTCTGAAGTTGAAAGACCCGAAACCCCCGGGGATCTCAGGTACTTTCACTTTTCACTTTTTATGTCATTATGGGCATGCCAAGTAGTGGCATGACCATATTGCAATCGTCCAGAATCGCCCAAAGGGCAATGTTGCTAGCATTTGCTAACAAGCTAGGGTTTCAAAAATCCCCCTCCGCAGCCGTGGGTGTACAGCATGACCCCGCTCTGATATGGAAGAAAAAAATCCCCCAAAAGTAAAACACGCCCAAAAAAACGAGAAAAACCATGAAAATCAAGGCGATATATTAATATACAGAATAGGTTTCCCTTTCTTCTTATTATTGTATACTGTAATGTGTTATTAGCAGGATGTCCAAGTAATTTGCTGAATAGGCTCGAGCTGATCCAGAATGCAGCAGCACGAGTACTGACAGGAATTAGCAGGAGAGACCACGTCTCTCCAGTGTTGCCGTCGCTCCATTGGTTACCCGTAAAATTCAGAATCCAATTAAAAATTTTATTACTTGCATATAAAGCCCAAAACGGCTTAGCTCCGCATTATTTGCAAGACCTGATAGTGCCTTATGTTCCTGTGAGAGCTCTCCGTTCTCAGAGTGCAGGTTTACTCGTAGTTCCTAGAGTATCCAAATGTAGATTTGGAGGGCGGGCGTTCTGCTATCAGGCACCATTACTATGGAACCAACTTCCAATCTGGGTTAAGGAGGCTGACACCACCTCCACCTTTAAAACTAAACTTAAAACATTTCTGTTTAGTAAAGCCTATAGTTAGTGTTTAGTAAACCTCTAGCTGGTGTTGGTAAATCTCTAGGTAGTGTAAACTCTAGTGTGTTAGAGTCACTCCTGTAGTTTCTTGTGATGGCCCCCCCTTCTCCTCCCTTTTTTTCTCATTTGTCCATGTTGCAGCATCCTCTGCCGGACACCGGAACCTGCAGCGTGGGAGTGAGAGGGGCAGGGTAACGGCCCCTTTTGGGCGGGGAGAAGCTTCGTCCCTCAAGACTCCTCTCCCTGGCCCTGCCCCTTTTCAACCTTTCCCCGACCCTGCACCCCAACCTGGGACTTGATGATTGGGCCGGAGTTTCGGGAGCTGCGTGCTGGCCTGCGGTCCCCACCCCTGGTCATCCCAGGGGCGCTTATTGCTCGGCCAAACTTTATCTTAGAGACATCATTCAAATTTTCAAACACTCGGCCCAATTGGCACTAAAGGGCCGTACAACCTCATCAAGCTAATTATTACAGGTTTTGCAATATTTAACTTTGAATTTAAAAAAAAATTTCCATTTGACTTTGGATGCCTGTTGCTACGCAAAAGGTTATCGTACAGACATCGTACAAATGTTCCCCGACTTGGCACGCTGTGGACTTCAACATATTCAAATTTTATGAAGCTGTGATTTAAGGAAATTTTATGTCAAAATCATTCGGATGGGGCTTTTTATCATGGTGAAAGAAAAAACTATCTGTTGATGTAGCCTGAACTGGAACGTGCACCAACACATAGCATACATCAACACATGTGGATCCATCGTGCTTCGAAGGGCAATACTTTTCCCAGTCAAAAGCGTTACCGTGGCAACACTAGATGCCAAGAAGCGGAAAAAAAGGTGAAAAATCGGACGCTTATTGGTCGGCCGAACTTTATCGTAGAGACAACATTCAAATGTTCCCAGACTCGGTTCGCTTCGGACCAAAAGATCTTTCAACTTCATTATACCAATTATTACAGTTTTTGAGATAGTAAACTTTCAATTAAAAAAAAAAAAGTCCATTTGACTTCGGACCCTTGTTGCTAGGCAACAGGTTATTGTAGGGACATGTTTCAAAACTCGCCTCGCTGTGGACTACAACATATTCAAATTTCATGAAGCTGTGATTTAAGGAAATTTGAAGTCAAAATGCCTCCCAAATGGCCCCATCCCCAAAGGTTTATTAACAACCTTTAACGGTTTACTAAGAACCCTAAACTACTTCTTGGCCATTATTAATTACCCTAAACCACACAACCCTGAAGCAGGGGCTGTGGTTTATTAACAACCCTAAACCACACCCCCTCCGGGGATCACAGGAATGAATGCAATACAACCATAAACACCTCAAACGGACATACAGTAGAACCACCCCGAACACAACCACTGCAGCCCCAAACCAAAGCAGAAAGAACGGACGAATGGGCAGTAGGGCATGCCCATATCAACATTTCCTGAAATTTTCTAGTTTTGTATTAATTTTGGATCTTATAAGAAGAGAGATGTAAAGAGAGAATGGATGTGGGTTGGGATGGGGGGGGGGGTTAAGACTAAGTCAAAAGTTGTTGTGAAATGTCCTTTATAATAATATCCTGTGTGTGAATAAAAAATCAATAAAGATATTGTTAAAAAAAAAGATGGATTTCATGTGGAAGAGGGATTGCATGAAGGATAGAGCTTCAGCCCCTCTGTGTTTCCCATAAAAATAATTTCAGGACAGACAGGAGTCTCGATGGAATATGATGTTTGTGGATGAAATTGAGATCTGTTGTTGGAGAATAAAGCAGGTGAAAGAAATGCTTAGGCTCATCCGTGCAGAACAATGGAAAATGTGGGCAAGAGGGAGGAAAGGAAAATGTAAGCAGGATAGAGAAGAGTATTTACACTTATCCGTGGTGGAAAAAGAGGCGGTGAGAGTCAAGGGAAAGGTTTACAAGACAGCAGCGAGACCAGCCTTTCTCTGTGGTTTGGAGACGGCAGCATTGGCCAAGAGTCGGGAAGCAGAGCTGGAGGTGACAGTGATGAAGATGTTAGGATTTTCTTTGTGAGTGACAAAGATGGATGGGATTTAAAGAAGAGACACACGCATCATAGGAATAGCCAGACATGGAAATGCTGTGAAGATAAACTAGATTGAGACGGTTTAGATGGATAAAAAGGAGGGGTTATAAGTCCACTGGTAGAAAAATCATCTCGTTTTCAAGGGCGTCCAACATAAAACATACAACACTGTTCAAATAGTCACATACAACATACATAATACATAAGGAAGAGGAGCTACAAGGCAGGAGAGAGCACCACATTTAAAAACTATGTATGTGATAATATAACAAAGCAGTAATGCAAGGCAAAATAATTTAGGATTAGAGTGTGAATTAGAATGTGAAACTAAAGCATTAGAGCAGGGGTTGGCAACCCAAAATGTTGAAAGAGCCATATTACACCTAAAACACAAAAAACAAATATGTCTGGAGCCACAAAAAATGAAAAGTCTTGTATCAGCCTTAGAATGAATGAATTAGTTATAACTGGGGGAATATTTTTTTTTCATTATGCACTCGAAATGTCGAGAAAAAGTCAAAATGTTGAGAAAAAAGTTGAAATTTCGAGAAAAAAGTCGAAATGTCAGGATTAATGTTGAAGTACAATTTTGAGAAAAAAGTCGAAATGTCGAGAGAAAAGTCAAACTTTTGAGAAAAAAGTAGAAATGTTGAGAAAAAAGTCGAAATGTTAAGAAAAAAGTCGAAATGTTGAGAAAAAAGTAGAAATGTTGAGAAAAAAGTTGAAATGTTGAGAAAAAACTCGAAATTTTGAGAAAAAAGTAGAAATGTCAAGATTAATGTTGAAGTACAATTTTGAGAAAAAAGTCGAAATGTCGAGAAAAAAGTCAAACTTTTGAGAAAAAAGTCGAAATGTCGAGAAAAAAGTTGAAATGTCGAGAAAAAGTCGAATCTTCGAGAAAAAAGTCAAAATGTTGAGATTAAAAAGGAAGAAAAAAAGGAAAAAAAAGAAGAAGAAAAAGGAAAAAAAGAGAAAAAAGGGCAAAAAAGAATAAAAAAAGAGGAAAAAAATGGAAAAAAGGAAAAGAAGAAAAAGAAAAGAAGGAAAAAAAGGTCAAACATTTTGAAAAAGCTCCAGGAGCCACTAGGGCGGCGCTAAAGAGCCGCATGCGGCTCTGGAGCCGCGGGTTGCTGATCCCTGCATTAGAGGATGCCTATCAAGGCCTACTAAGACCTACCAAGGCCTACCTCTGCAGATGAACACATTTTTAACAGAATAAGGAAAGCTAAGATAAAATTAAATACAATAATTGATACATAAACACAGTTTCTGGTACAAACAAGGAAAAAACACCTATTACATCTATTAAGAATCAATCAGGGAATATCACCCATGATCCCTGTTCAATAAACTCAGTTTATTACGGAATAACGTGATCCTTCCACGCGCCACGTCCGTCTAAAAGCTGAAAGGAGCAGATGATGACCACCAGCTGGAAGAGAAAACAGAGTTTCCATTGTGGAAATACTCACATTAATTTAAATTTGCAAATGGAAACAGAATAGCATAACGTTGGAACACAAATTGGGCCAGGATGATAATGTCTGTCAGCAGCAAAGTACCCCGCTTTATATTTGAAGAGGCCCCTGCAGACGAAACGCAGCTCCCCAACACTGATGATGCCGATGCGACAGACTCTTAACAACTGCAAGCTTCCAAGTTCGCTAAAGCTGCCGCCCTCAGGGAAATTAATGAGCTTGTTATCATTATGTGATTGAGGAGATGGTACAAGTTTCAACTGTAGAATTGCCATGTTGTGAGATCAGTAATAGAAAAAATAGAAATAAACACCAATAAATATAATATCTCTTCAACCCATTAAGCTTTATGCATTGAACCTGACATGCTTTGTTCTATTTGTAAACACAATTATCTATAAGTGGCTGTAAAGAATATAGTGCATCTGCCGTTTAAAATGACGTATTTCAGATTATACACTAAGGAAAAAATGATATTATAATGTAGTGTGTTGGATACGTTAAAAAGGTATATATTTTCTGACATTATGAACAAAGTTCACAAGGAATTGCAAATAGTTTCCACATGCAACAAATCAAAATAAACATTGACTTGCTTTTCTCCGTAGCTAATTTAGTAACTGTGGCAGGGTGGAGGAGCTGCAGCCACTCAGGTTGATTAGGGCACAGGTGGGCCCAATCAACCTCTCCACCCTGCCTGCCTTCATAAGGCATGGCTGCACAGCAGCAAGAGGTCTCTCGTCTGCTGAGAAGGTGCTTGTGCACGCGTGGCGGTGTATTTTGCAAATAAAGTGGTTGTTACACGAAAACGGAGCTCAAAGTCACCAAAAACGATCATTTCTGAAAACTCCGGCCAAAGTGGAGATTTTAAAAAACTCTGTTTTCACGTTTGCGTCTAAACCAAGGAAAACAGAGATTTGGGATTCAGAACGTCACATTATGCAACAGAAACGTCACCAGCATCATGTGTGCGACCTGTGTTTACAATTTGTTTGGCCACCGTCAATATTTTCTTGTATTTTACCTGTTTTATATTCTAAAGTCACACTTAAAAGTAACTCCACTTCTCTGTCACTCCAAACCAAAGACTCTCGTTCCGTCTTGAAAGTAACTGGCAGTCCAGGCTGATTTATGGTTCCGCGTTACACCAACGCAGAGCCTACGGCGTAGGGTACACGGCGACGCGCACCGTACGTAGGCTACGCCGTCGATTTAACGCGGAACCATATTATTCAGGCTTCACACATGTCATTTGTTGACGTTTTTTTCCAGGATTCTGATTGGCTAGCATGACTTTAGGCTTCTCGTTACACTGCCCCCTGCAGGTTTGGATGCTCATAGCACCTTAACAGATATTTATGCAGGTTCGTGTAAACAAAGAGATTTTGAAAACGATCTCGTGTAAACGATGGAATTTTTAAAAACGTAGAGGGGTAAATATCCGTTTTTGTAAATACCCGGCTATGTGTAAACGGGGCCTGAAACTCGGTCGGGCCCCCGTAGCACTCGCCCTGCTACAGTAACTATTTACTTTTCTTTAATTTAATTGCTTGCTATTAAAAGTAAGATTGGGTTCTTTGACTAACAGTGCAAAATAACTTAACTTCGAGAGGAGGAATATATGATGATACACCTTTATTAGGGACCTAATAATGTGATAGCTTGTGTTTCTCAATGTCCCCCAAAGTTTGTAAGACTCTGACTGTGGGAGCATCACTGTCAAGTAAAAATATACAATGCAGATTTGACTCCATCATCCACAAAGTATAACCACAATAATTGGACCTTATTCAGCACAAGCTCAGACACAAGACACTTACAGGTGCTAAATTTATCTGGGATTGTAATGATTTCACATGCTCCTTGTTAGGAGCTAATAGATGGAATCCTCCTCCTAGATGCCTCCAGACTGTTACAGCTTGTTAAACTGACAGTGTATTAATGGCTGATCTCTGGGGTTGTAGGCTACAGAAATGCTTCTTAGCCAGTGTTAGTAAACGCTGCTGCGGAGGCCTGTCACACCGTACCTGGACCTCTCCCTGACCGGGACAGAAAATGCTAACAGAACAAAAGACTAGGTGAACGAGTACAGCACTTAAAAAAAAAAAAAACTGATCTGTTCATTCCTCTGACTCCAAGATGTAGAAGAGTATGAATTTAATAAAACCCCTTCTCAGAGGCAGATGTCTAAATATCCAGGAGGTCCATGAAGACGGCACCATTCTAGCTTTTTCTGCTACCTTATTAATCAATATTACAAAATGATTATACAAAAACATTAGCAAATATGAAAGTTTTAGAGTACTCTTTAATGCCATTTTATACATTTTCAACATGGGAATGCTTACATTTTAGTATATTTATATTTTTATTATTATATTTAGTGCAATAACCAGTAAATACATCACATATTTTTGAAAATATTTGTAAATTTTTTGTAAATATTATCAATTTTTTTGGTGTTTACTATTTTTTTCTCTCTTGTACATACTCTTTTCTAATTTTTATATTGCTCTTTTTATTATTTAACTATTAATTGGTTATTTCTATTTAAAAATTTTTGTATAAAGCGTGTGTGTGTTTGGCTGCTGCACGACTGAATTTCTCCTCTGGGAGATCAATAAAGTCTTCTATTCTATTCTATTCTATTTGTTGATCAATTCATTTCAAGCTGGTGCATATAAAAGACAATTTTTTTAATTTGAAAAAGTAACGACAAAAAGAGTAAGTATATCAAAATATGTTGCGTTCTCCAAACAAAATATAGAAAAATCATAAAAGGCTCGAATTGGAAACTCCAACATAAGAAGTACATCACAAAAATCCCAAGTGTAAGGATTTTACTGACCAACTATTCCCTGCTGAAAGTAATCGAAGTGTTAAAAATAAGTACAAACCAACAAAATGAGCAACCACACTTCAGTGTGTACATTACCCAAAGTAAAGAGGCCCGGATGTTTTTGTGTAAAGCCTGAAGGAAGGAAGGAAGGAAGAAGGAAGGAAGGAAGGAAGGAAGGAAGGAAGGAAGGAAGGAAGGAAGGAAGGAAGGAAGGAAGGAAGGAAGGAAGGAAGGAAGGAAGGAAGGAAGGAAGGAAGGAAGGAAGGAAGGAAGGAAGGAAGGAAGGAAGGAAGGAAATGAGCCAGAAAGAAAGAAAGAAAGAAAGAAAGAAAGAAAGAAAGAAAGAAAGAAAGAAAGAAAGAAAGAAAGAAAGAAAGAAAGAAAGAAAGAAAGAAAGAAAGAAAGAAAGAAAGAAAGAAAGAAAGAAAGAAAGAAAGAAAGAAAGATATGAGCAAGAAAGAAAGAAAGAAAGAAAGAAAGAAAGAAAGAAAGAAAGAAAGAAAGAAAGAAAGAAAGAAAGAAAGAAAGAAAGAAAGAAAGAAAGAAAGAAAGAAAGAAAGATAGATATGAGCCGGAAAGAAAGAAAGAAAGAAAGAAAGAAAGAAAGAAAGAAAGAAAGAAAGAAAGAAAGAAAGAAAGAAAGAAAGAAAGAAAGAAAGAAAGAAAGAAAGAAAGAAAGAAAGAAAGAAAGAAAGAAAGAAAAATTCCCATTGATGACGTTTAGTAGTATTTAGTATCTTTAAGAGCAGTGTTTTGGGGGCTCCAAAGACTGAATGTGGTGATAGATTTATAGTTTAAAAAGATGGAGTTGAATTGGTATTTTTTTTTTATCGTTATCAGGATAAATGCCAGAAATTATTGTGATAAAGGTTTTAGTCCATACCGCCCATCCCTACTGGAAATGAAAGGGACCTGGAGATGCCAGCCGAATGCAAGAAAACCAGGGGAGTCAAAGCTGTTTCCCCACTCTTAACTTAAAAGACCAACCCTAACCTTAAAAATAAAGAAATGTTTAACTACCAGTCATTTCCAGGCCAAACTAAGGAAAATGCTAACTGAAACAAAAGGTTAAGTGAACGAGCATTATGGGAGCTGTTGTCTGGTCTGTCCTTTATGTTGCAGCTTGCCATCACAGGTAATTACAAGGTAATTTTGCTAAACACAGATCTGATTCGTTGACGTGAAAGTCACTGAAAGTACAGTGCTGATGAGTGGGTTGAGCCAGAAAATCCTATCATAATACTTTGACCCACAAGAGCTGCACTTTGTTGGTTCAAAAACGACTGGACAAACCTCTAGATTAGATTAGATCTTTATTAGTCATTGTTATATAACAACGAAATTAAAAGTGCCATCAGTCAGTGCTAAAAAATAAATAGATAAATACTATAGTATATAAAACATAAAATAGAGCATAAAATAAAACAAATAACTGATTAAAACCAATTAATAATTAAATTTGCAAGCAGCGATGAACGGGCCCTCGCACCCTTGTGCACGTTCAGGCTGCAGTGGAAGCTTGTATGACTTGATGTAGATTCTTCAGGACTGGACATTTAGCGGATGAAACCACCCACGACTCTCTATATATTACCATTCAAAAGTTATGGCAGAAAGTAGAAACTATCAGATATCGACCAATCAGAAGAAGGGGCGGGGCTAATGTGTACCAATTATGGTCAAGGACTCAAAACCGAGTCCGATGACACCACCCATGAGTCTTTATGTCAAACCATTCAAAAGTTATGGCAGAAAGTAGGAACTATCAAATATGGACCAATCAGATGAAGGCGCTTTTTGGCGTCTATCGTCGCCACGGTAACGCTTTTGACTGAGAAAAGTAATGCGCATCGTCGCAGGATGGAGATGCATATTTTGATGTATAACACACCTGGGTGCACGTTACGGTTCGGGTGAAGAAGCGGCTGAAGTAATGGCATAAATTGCTCCAAAATTACATGATACATTCAAAATGGTCGACTTCCTGTTGGGTTTCGGCCATGGCGCCAAGAGACGTTTCTTGAAGTTGCGACATGATACAGGTGTGTACCGATTTTTGTGCATGTATGTCAAACCGTATTGCGGGGCTTGAGGCACAAAGTTTTCTAGGGGGCGCTGTTGAGCCGTTAGGCCACAACCATTAATGTAAACCATTAAATATCAAATTTTTCGCCAGGCCTGGCTTGCGTGCAAAATTTGGTGACTTTTGGGGCACGTTTAGGGGGAAAAAAGGCCCTCATTTCGTCAGAAGAAGAAAAAAATTCCTACAGATACAATACGGCCTTCGTACCGTCAGTTTTTTTTTAATGTGAAGGGGGGGTGGGGGGTCACACAGGGAAACCCACAAGGGACACACAAGCCTTGGAGATCTGTAAGAGAAAAAACAAACAAACAGACAGGAGAACAGGCAGAGACACGAGCAGCAATCAGTCTAGGTCCCTGAGACTGAATCAAAACCAACATTTTTTGGTCTGTATTCACTTCCCTTTGTGTAGAGCCTTCCTTTGAGCCACCTGGTACACCACACACAGAAGCAATACATCGATATGCACTCTATGGAGCACTTGTAGCAAGACACCAACAGTTCTCTGTGCATATCATCTGCAGGTTTTCTGAAAAGTCAGTTTGCAATTAACACAACAAGCTATATTGTATTTAAAATAGGAATTATTACATTCTTACATTATTCACAGCTCAGAAGTCAAACTCGGTAAAAGTACTATGTACTTAACGACAAAAGTACAGTAGTCATAGGAGTGGTATCAATAAATAGTGTGGCTTTGCAGCAGAAAATCATGCCAGTTTTTTGGGGGGATTTTTGTCAAGAGGGAAAAAATTCAAATGAATTAACAAAAAGTTAATTGCTTGTAAATGGAGAGATGGACAGAAAGAAAAGAAAACCAAAGCCATAACTTTAAAAGTCCGGGCCTTGTAAATGTCATGCTGAATATTTTGATACAGGATCAATTCTGGATGTAGACATGGGAGGCTTCTGGTGCATGCATTAGCTCAAATATTAGGGCATAGGTGTCACTTTGCATGAGGCGAAGGATTTCAGGGTACGCAAGTGTGCAGCTGAGCGAGCCATGGCAGTACCTGAAACATGACCGTATGTCATTTAGATTTAATTAATACTTAAGATATTCCAAATATGTTTGTGGTTGCACATTTATCATGTCCGTAAATAATTAATAGATTAACTAATTAATCAATATCCATGAGACCTAACGGCAAGCATTCTTGTTGATTCTTGCATTGGGAACTTTGAAAAAGCTGCTGTGATGTTATACAAACTTTTGGGTGATACAGAAGGACCTTGAGTCAGGCATATGTGCTAATACAGTCTGAAAGTTGTCATAGGTAATCTCACCACATGTGGCAATGTTGCAACCAGTATGTGGGTGGCGGCTCAGCATGCACTTACCACACTTCTAATTGCCCATCTGGCATAGAAGCAAATACTTGAGCACATTGAGGTTACACACTATCACAGTATAACATTATATTAAAAAAGTTTGAGGGCATTCTTGGAAATTTTTATTTATGTATTTATTTATTTATGTTTCTTTTCTATATGCATACTCAGGTAGCAGCAATAACAGGACAGAAGCCTATAGGCCAGTTTTCCAGTTTTCTCATCATTGTATTAAGCTTCTTTTCTTTTTTTTTTTTACATATAAATGAAGGGGATAGAAGCGGGGGGTGGGGTGGGGCCGGGGGCCGGGCGTGGCATCTGCAGCAAGTCTGAAATGAGAGAAACAGGGAAACACACATCGGGCACACAAGTGTTTGGAATCTGCAAGAGAGAAAACAAACAAACAGAAACCAGTCCAGGGGCCTTATGTACTAAGGGCCTGATTTACTAAAGGTTTGCGTGTGTAAAAACGTGTGCAAACTTGACATCATCCGCAAACCAATGTGCAAGCTGATCTACTAACAGCGTGCAAAGAGGACTGCGCCTCTCAAATGAGCAAAATAGCACACGCTATTCATTTAGTACTTTTGCCCTGATGAATAATCAATATGGAGCGTACCCGCCAGAAATCGCTAAATACTGGGAGGGGAAAATGCAAATATCTCCTTTTACCACACGCAATGAGATTTACCAAGCCTGAAAGTTTTTGCGGGGATTGTGATTGCGTCTGTATTTAATACGTTCGAAAGGAAGGTGCTAATCTGCCCAGCATTACGCAGGGATGCTTGTTGGTGCCTGATTTGAGGACTGGGGTGGGGAGAAATATTTTATTTGAATGTTAAATCGAGTATTATTCAGCAAAAGGTTGCCACAGGAGGCACATTAATTTTTTTTATTTGTGATAATAAATAAATCACGTGTTTTCATGGAGAAAAAAGTGTTTCTTATTGTGCGCCTATACTTGTTCTGCAGTTGTCATACCCCGGTGTTGTGCCGTATTCAGCACCCCTGCCGTGAAAAGCACCCCCTCGTCTGACAAAAATGATATTCTCATTCCGTGTCACGTTCTGTTTAGCGTCCAGTTTTGTGTTAATGATTCATGTTTAAATGCGCTCATGGATTCCACAATAGTCATACTTTCCCACAATAACAGTCACACATAACAAAAATCGGGTGAATGGTTATTGATGTCATTAATTAATAGCCTGCTTACTGTGTTGTCTTCCATAATATTTGTAAATATATATAATATAAACTCCTAAGTATGTGTTTGTGTGAGTGTGTATATATAAATATATTGAAGTGTCAGTGTGTTGTTTTTTTTCTTGGTCTACTTATCATTGAATATACGAGGGGGTGCTTTTCACAGCAGGGGTGCTGAATACGGCACAACGATTTGCCTCTTCCACTAATATCTCTAACTCCAACTCGTCAAATTTCATTTTGCGCTTGCGACTTTATCCTGCTTTCCATCCAGACTCTTCATGGCGCAAACCGTAAGCCACGCAACACCTCATTTAAATACTGAGGTTTGCACCTGTTATCAATTGCGCACGCAATCTTAGTTGATCACCCGCAAAACACACAACAGCACGCGCAAACTTTTTCAGTGCACACGCAATTTAGTACTCTTTATTTAGGATCTTAGTAAATCGGGCCCTAAGAGTGCGTGAATTTCAACGTGAAACCGAGCGTGGAATTTACACGTAACAAACAATTCAGATGTACAAAGCTGTGCGTACACCCAAATCCACGCAGGTTGCTCTGTACATCACAATCAGCGTGGAATTGAGCGCACATACAGGAGCACAACACTCCTCCCTGTCTCCTCCCTCAAATACATATGTTTGAATATGAAGATAATTATCCATTAAAAACCGCTCATCCTAACAAGAAATGTGCAAAAAAAGGTAAAACAAATTAAAATAAACATCGGCTGTGAGCTGGAATAAATAATTTATTTGGGCTCATTTCTTCCGATTTCAGCTGCATTGCATTATGGGTAATGCTGTTCTTTGCTTTGCGTTGCGTTCCGTGAAGAGTATTGGTTTTATTATGATCGTATGGGTTTGTGAATGTTTATGGGCAGCGTTAGTGCATCTTTACACTCTGCTTTTCTTGTTTGTATTTTAAGAACCGACACCAGAACTTAAGTTGGTGAATGAAAAACGGCTCCTCGTTCCGCTTTATTGTCACGCGTATTACATACTAACGGATTAAGACCAATGTACACGTTTATTGAGTCTTACACATTGTGGATGTCCACGATCACCTCTCATAAGTATAACAATGCGAACAATATACATTTATATTTAAAACATGAAGCAACACGATCTGATTCCTCTGCTGCAGAAATAAAGACAACTTGTGCCAACGGGATTATCGAGGTGCAAACGTGAGAAATAAAGAGCAAAATCGCTGTTACTCGGAGTGTTGCATCCGCAGGAGGAGCAACCGGTCTGTGTCTCGGTCCATCACCGGAGAAACACTTTCTGGATCCTGCAGCACCTGCAGCCGACTCGATATCAGACTCTGAAAGTCGCCTAAACATTCAATAAAAACTTTATTCGTAATTGCGGAATCACATCAGTTCGTACCAACAAACCTTTCCGTGACATCTTAATTTTATTTTAAAAGACAACTTTACAGAACAAAGGGCAAAACCACGCCACCCAAGAGACCAGAAGCCGACAGGGAAGAAACCCAAACCCAGGCCACCAGCCGCCCCACGGAGGGCCAAAAGAGGGCAGGAGGAAACCCCCCGCCAGCAAGCCCGCCCCCTCCCAGCAGGTGACAGAGGGAAGCCCAGGCGGGGCCCCCATGACCACGGGAGGAGGCAGCCAGGGAACCCACGGTGACGGACCAGTACCCAGCCGAGAACCAATCACCTGACATGGGTCGAACGCGTGGCCAAGAGGTCCACACCATCCAGGGCCACAACCCCCATCCAGCGAGAGTCCAGCCTGCCCGGAGAGACGGGGCCACCCCCGAACTGGGACCCACCCCAATGAAAGCAGGAACCCCAGAGCCAAAAGTGTGCCCAGCTGCAAGGGCAGCAATGGGGGTGGGGGGCGTAGATGGGCACGGAGTGCTAGAACCCCCCAACAAGGAGCCACCCAGACAAGCCCAATAGCAAAGAGTCCCCAACCCAGGTTAGACAACGGACACCCATTCATCCATCCATCCATCCATTTTCTATACCCGCCTTATCTTTTGCAGGGTCATGGGGGTCCGCCGGAGCCTGTCCCAGTTAATTACAGGCAAGAAGCAGGAGGGTACAACCTGGCAGGTCGCCAGTCCATCGCAGGACACCCATTCAAGAAAAACTCCCCTTTAGGAGGGAAGAAACGTGGACCAGGACCTGGATCATAAGGGGGGACCCTCCTGCTGAAGACCAGCTGGGCAGAGCAGGAAAAGAGAGAACAGACAGAGAGAATGAAGAACAGAGAAAAGAGAGACACACACACAATGGCTAACTGGTGCAGTACAGGGATGACTATATAAAAAGATGTAGACAGCAGACACTGGGGTGGTCGGGGGGGGGGGGGGGGGGGGGGGGGTTAGATGCTTGTAAACGCTGGAAGACCACTTTATTCACGAAAGCTCTCATGGGTTCACCCCTGAAGGGTGAACTAAAGAACAATGCTTTGTAAGTTGGCCTACCGTAGTAGTGGCAAAATATTTAAAGGGGACCTATTATGAAAAACACATTTTTTCTTGCTTTAACATATATGAAGTGGTCTCCCCTCAGCCTGCAAACTCTCAGAGAAGGATGAAAGCACAGAATTCTGCAGTCTCTGTACAGCCCGCCCGGATGAGCCGTCCAGTGACGTCACGACAGGAGCAGAGGTTGGCCTCGCCCACAACTATAAAACCGTGTAACTGCATGCGAGCGTCCAACTATCGCATCGTACTGTGTGACATCGGACGCTCTCCGTCCATCTCCCTCCAGCAGCTGCCACTTTATTGAGGTTTTTGTAGTGAAATGAGGAGGAATCATAGAGATAACTTCTCATTTCAACTAACTGGATCAGCCGTTCCTCATCCATGACTGTTTCCTACAGCGCTTTCAAGCGGCTTTCAACGCGAGCGACAGGAAGAAAATAGAAGCCTGCATCCGACAAATGTTCAGCTCAAAACGCAGAGCCGTGTCGCGCTGCGGCCAGTTAGGACAGTCCAATAGAAAATAAAGCAATGGAATTGATTTTGTCGCTGACGCTCGCTCGCATCGCATGCATGACCCGGTGTAAAGGCTGATTTATGATTCCGCGTTACACCAACGCAGAGCCTACGGCGTAGGGTATGCCGTAGGCTACGCCGTACCCTACGGCGTAGGTTCTGCGTCGATTTAACGCAGAACCATAATTCAGGCTTAACTCCGCCGGCCGGAGATTCCACCATTTTTTCATAGCGGTGTATAGTCATTCAGGCAGCCAATCAGCACAGAGCCTCATTATCATAGCCCCGCCCACTCAAAATCCCGCATAGATAATGAGGTTAGAAACGGTAAAGATAAAGACATAGCCCAGAGGCTGAATTTCTAATTTATATAGAAAAAACAATCAAAAGCTTGTTTTTAAGATATTCAAAGCCTGTTTAAAATAGACATTAAATGCCATAATAGGTCCCCTTTAACTCCCACTTTTCCATTTTCCACTTAATAGCAACTCCTATAGTCTCTTTTTCAATGTTGTTTATACAGTATATACATTTACATTTTCAGTCTTGTTCCAGATGAGGTCTGTTTTCCTGTATTAAAAAGGCCTTCGGTATTTCCACAGTGTTGTGTAGAATATAAAAATGTCTCTTGGCTTTGCATTCTTTTTGAAGCATATTACACTCTGGATGATATATTCCACATCCACTTCATCATTTCAACTTTTCAGATAGTTTTAATGTGAATGCCAAGTGCATTTTTCCAATACAGAGTCCATTGTAAGATGACTGGTTTCCTAATGAAATAGTAATTTAGGCTGTGATGATATTTTAATCACCCAGATCATAAGTGGACCTTTCTAGATGCCTGAGTCATGTAGAATTGATTACATTATAAAGGCTTTAGTCATAACACTTTATAACACTTTTATTTGTTGTGTAGGGAGTGGTGTTTCATTCCCAACTAAACAAATAAATACATACTCCATCAAATAAATGCACATGACAATGAAATATATACAAAATAAATTCAAAAATAAATGAGGTTGCTATTAACAACGGTCTTCACATTTTTCATTGGTTTGCTGACTATTGCTGACAGTGTTGTGGGTTAATGCAGGGCTGGTCAGCAATGAGAGCTCCGGTAAGCTGGATGTGTTTTGATTCAGGTTTGAGCTTTCCCACTGTGGGTTAGCCCTCTTTGATCATGTAGAGAAGCATATAAGGCCACGTTTACACATAGCCGGGTATTTACAAAAACGGATATTTCCCCCTCTACGTTTTGAAAAATTCCATCATTTGAACGAGATCGTTTTCAAAATCTCTTCATTTACACGAATCCGCATAAATACGCTGTTAAGGTGCAATGAGACAATCAGAATCCTGGAAAAACATCAACAAATGACACGTGTAACTTCCAGTCAAGGCTGATTTATGGTCCCGCGTTACGTCAACGCAGAACCTACGGCGTAGGGGACGCGGCGACGCACACCGTACGGCGCGCATCACCGCGTATCCTACGCCGTAGGGTCTGCGTCGATTTAACGCGGGACCATAATTCAGCCTTTACTTCCAAGACGGAACGAGAGTCTTTCGTTTGGAGTGACAGAGAAGTGGATCGTTTTTGGGGGCGTTGAGCTCCGTTTTCGTGTAAACGAACGGACAAAACGCATGAAAACATCACTGTTTTTGCTCCGTGTAAACGGGGCCTAAGGATCTTTATTCAGCTTCAAAAATGTGCTTTTTTTGTTGTTTGTTCTTTATCCATTTTTAGTATTTTCTTAGTATTTGATTGCAGATTTGCTCCATGGTTGGAGACATGGAAGACACCGGCAGTCTGAATGCCCAGGGGCCTCATTTAAAATGGACTGCGTAGGAGTCATACTAAAAGTGCACGTACGCTCAAAAGCCGAAAATGCCGGGCGCAAAAAAAAATCTGGATCAATAAAACCATGTGCACGCAGACTTCCACGCAGTCCAGCTGGAAGGTTGCGTAGCTGAAGCCACGCCCAGAAATGCATATGGATGAGCCTGCTGAGCATGCGCAGTGGCTTTCTGCAGCCTGTTTGGCGCAGATCCATGGTTTGGCGTCAGAATGAATGAGAAGTAGCAGCCACCGTGACACTGACTTTCACGGAGACAGAGATGTTGTAGATGATGTGGAGGACAGGAAAACCACATTATTTGGTGGTCACAGTAAAAGTTAGAATAAGTATATAAATAGTATACAATAAAATAAAGCGAGTGAGTGGCAGCACGCCGTTGCTGCGCTGAACGCCGTGAGTTCCCCGGCGCAACAGGGGGACACACGTCCCCCGTCTTTTCAAAATCATGTTTTTTTTTTCCCTTACTTTTTAAAGTTTAAAAACTAACGGTAGGCTTAGCCTGTAATTGCAAATTATCAAGACACTGTATGAAAGCGATACGAAAACGGCCCCGCAGCCCCGCTTCACCCCCCGCTCCCCCTCCTCCTCCCTCCCCTCAGAGCTGCTCAGGGCGGGTTTATGGTTCTGCGTCACACCAACGCAGAGCCTACGGCGTAGCTGCGCGTCGCCTCGTACCCTACGCCGTAGGCTCTGCGTCGTTTTAACGCAGGACCCTAATTTAGGCACCATATACAAGCAGCACCTAAAGGTTTCAGGCGCGCGTAAAACTCATATATATGAAAAAAAATCTGTGTCCCTTTAGGGAAGAAATGAGGGGCTCCGTGGGGCTCCCTAAACGCAGCCCCTCATTTGTTCTGTCCTAAGCGGTGGAGGAGGTTCCCGGCGTGTCACCGCGGCTGCAGCTCCAGCAGCAGCAGAGTCCTGACTGACAGCTTCACACACAGAGGGACACGATCAGCGCTATATTATTTTATTTTATTATTTTATTATTATAAGCCTGACATATGTTGTGATATGTGATGACATTATTAAGAGTATGACATGAATCTGACTTCATTTCACCACCTCACAGCCTGCGTCGCCAGTTCCCCGTGTCTTAAGTAAATTCTTACGGGAGGGTCCGAGTTGCCGTAAAGATAAGCAGATTTTTCGGTTAGTTTTTTCTTTTTAGATCCGAGGATTTGCGTAGAAGGCGGCTTCCGCAACTTTCAGGCGCTTTTTCTGCGCAAGCAAGCTTTATAGATGAGGCCCCAGGTCATCCAATTGTTTTCTCTTTATACATGTTACCACTTGGGTCTATTATAGCCAGGCACAACCATTTCACTGTTATGAAGATCATCTGCAAATCTATCTGCCATAGAAGCCCAGAGTAGAGATGGGCGGTATGGACTAAAAAATGTATCACGATAATTTCTGGCATTTATCCCAATAACGATAAAAATGACAATAAAAAAAATACCAATTCAACTCCATCTTTTTAACTATAAATCTATCTCGCTCTCAAATCCGCCATGTTTGTTACACAAAAACGTATCAACGGGAATTTTTCTTTCTTTCTTTCTTTCTTTCTTTCTTTCTTTCTTTCTTTCTTTCTTTCTTTCTTTCTTTCTTTCTTTCTTTCTTTCTTTCTTTCTTTCTTTCTTTCTTTCTTTCTTTCTTTCTTTCAGGCTCATTTCTTTCTTTCTTTCTTTCTTTCTTTCTTTCTTTCTTTCTTTCTTTCTTCTTTCTTTCAGGTTCATTTCTTTCTTTCTTTCTTTCTTTCTTTCTTTCTTTCTTTCTTTCTTTCTTTCTTTCTTTCTTTCTTTCTTTCTTTCTTTCTTTCTTTCTTTCTTTCTTTCTTTCAGGCTCATTTCTTTCTTTCTTTCTTTCTTTCAGGCTCATTTCTTTCTTTCTTTCTTTCTTTCTTTCTTTCTTTCTTTCTTTCGTTCTTTCTTTCTTTCTTTCTTTCTTTCAGGCTCATTTCTTTCTTTCTTTCTTTCTTTCTTTCTTTCAGGCTCATTTCTTTCTTTCAGGCTCATTTCTTTCTTTCTTTCTTTCTTTCTTTCTTTCTTTCTTTCTTTCTTTCTTTCTTTCTTTCTTTCTTTCTTTCTTCAGTTTTACACAAAAACATCATCAACAGGAATTTATCGTTTTTACCGTGAGATACAAATTCTTACCGTGGGGAATTTTTTTGACGGTTTATCGTGAACGGTAAAATATCACCCATTCCTAGCCCAGAGATACCGATGCACAAAGTTCCCTGCTTGCATTATATTACATCAAGCAGTGGTCGGCCCAGAACTTCCTGCACGTAAACCAGGATAAGACAGAGTGCATTGTGTTTGGGGAAACTGTGACGACTAGCTTTGGCGCCTTGTCCCTTTTCGTTCAGTCCTTGTCAGAAATCTAGCTGTGATTTTTGATAGTTTTTTCAAATTTAACAGACAAGTTGATAATGTCGTTAGGACAAGTTTTTATCAGTTACGCCTCCTAGCCAAAGTGAAATCTTTTTTAAATCGTCACGACCTGGAGAAAGCTGTTCGCGCTCTAATCAGCTCCAGATTAGTCTATTGCAGGGGTTGGCAACTCAAAATGTTGAAAGAGCGATATTGGACCAAAAACACAAAAAACAAATATGTCTGGAGCCGCAAAAAATGAAATGTCTTGTATAAACCTTAGAATGAAGAAACACATGCTGCATGTTTCTATATTAGTTAGAACTGGGGGAAGATTTTTTTTGTCATTATGCACTTCGAGAAAAAGTCGAAATGTCAAGATTAATGTTGAAGTACAATCTTGAGACAAAAGTCGAAATGTCGAGAAAAAAGTCGAAATGTTGAGAAAAAATTCAAAATGTTGAGAAAAAAGTCGAAATGTCGAGAAAAAAGTCGAAGTATTGCGAAAAAAGTTGAAATTTCGAGAAAAAAGTCGAAATGTTGAGAAAAAAGTTGAAATGTTGAGAAAAAAGTCGAAATGTTGAGAAAAAAGTCAAAATGTCGAGAAAAAAGTCAAAATATTGAGAAAAGGTCGAAATTTTGAAAAAAAAGTCGAAATATCGAGATTAAAAAGGAAAGGAAAAAAAATAGAAAAAAAGAAGAAAGAAAAGGAAAAAAGAGAAAAAAAGAAGAAAAAAAGGAAAAAAAAAGGGAAAAAAGGTGAAACATTTTTTAAAAAGCTCCAGGAGCCACTAGGGCGGTGCTAAAGAGCCGCATGCGGCTCTGGAGCCGCGGGTTGCCGACCCCTGCTCTATTGTAATGCTCTCTATGTTGGCGTCTCCAAGTCCTCTATTAGCCTTCAACTAGTGCAGAATGCAGCTGCCCGTCTTTTAACGAACACTAAAAGACGTGAGCACTCCTGTTACTCCGGTCCTCTATTCACTTCATTGGCTTCCTGTCCATTTTAGAATTGATTTTAAACTTTGAATGTTTGTTTTTAAAGTCCTCAACGGCCTTGCCCCGACCTATTTATCTGAGCTTTTAACGGTGCGTGAGCTTGGCAGGGCGTTGAGATCCTCAAACCAGGCACCTCCATCAACGCTCGTCATTGCTTAATCCAGTACAAAATTGTACACAGACTCCATTACTCCAGAGAAAAACTTAACAAAATATACCCAGAAACTTCACCTATATGTGAAAAATGCAGTGTAGAGAAAGGAACATTAATGCACAGTTTTGCAACTTGCCCAAAGCTTCAAACCTTTTGGACCAATGTATTTGAGTACCTTTCCAAAGTACTGATAACAAAAATAACTCCAAACCCATTTCTTATTATTTTTGGAAATTCCTCATCAGATGGGAAATATAGATCCCGCAAAACTCAGGCTTATATCATACTCTTTGATAACAGCAAAAAAACGTATCCTGCAATTCTGGAAAGGTAAAGATATTCCCTCATTGAAGTTATGGATTTCTGAACTGACAGATACACTCCACCTGGAAAAAATAAGATACACTGTTAATGACAAACTACCAGAGTTTGAAAAGATTTGGCATCCTTTAATCTCTTTTCTTAAAAGAAATTGACCTGTGCAGTCTGTGGGTGGATACGGAAGGGAGAATAGGTGGGTATTTTGTGTGCCTTGGCTTTTGTTTTTTTTGTTTTCCCTTTATTTTTTCGTCTTTTGTTTCCTCAGGAGTTATTCTCGCAGCTCGGTTCGGAGATTTGTAGATTTTCTTTTTCCTTTACACACAATTGAGCCCAACTGTGCTTTGCTCCCTTTTTTGTGAGTGTTTTATTTATTTATTTTTATTTATTTATTTATTTATTTTTATTTATTTATTTTTTTTACGATTATTTTTATTTCATCTACTGCTATCTATTCTTTTTTTTGTGTAAAAAAACAGCAAAAAATGATTATATGTCTAAAAATGTTACAAGTGAAAATTATTTGTTCAATAAAAATATTTGAAACAGAGATCCTCAAACCAACTGTTTTTGGAGGAGCCCAGGTCAAAGTTCAAGTGCTGGGGTGACCGAGCATTTTCAATCCCCCCCGGGCTCTGGAACAAGCTCCGCTGTGACTTACGCACTATCTCTGACCTGGGCCTTTTTAAATCAAGGCTTAAAACCTATTTATTTAGAACGGCTTTTAAAACCCAGTAGTGTGGTGACACTTTTTATTCTTTTTCTTTTATTCTATTTAATTTTTTGCTCTGTCTTATGATTGTATGTTGTATTTCTGTATGTTTTATTCTGTAAAGCACTTGGGTTCACCTAGAGGTGGCTGTAAAGGGCTATACAAATAAAGTAAATTTACATTTACATCCACCAGCTCACAATGCTGTACGCTACACATATCCGACTCTTTGGCATCCATCTGATTCCCTTTGAGCCGATCGGCACTTTTATTTCAGGGCTCTTTTCCTTCATTTTTCTTTTTTTTTTTTTTTATATATCTTTTTATTGTTTTTCACAGCAAAAAACAAGTAGACATACAGTGGGGGATCATCATGCCAATCTCTACACTTAGATTCTTATTCCAAGTCAGTTCTATAAGTCCAGACTTCATTCTTTTAGATGTGGCGGCATCTAGATAGTCAAACAAAGGGTCCCAAATCCGGTAGAATGAAAAGGGTTTGTCCCTTCAAACGAGATGACATTTGTCACAGTTTGCTGCCATTTAGATAAAGTGTGAGCCTTATCAGAGATCCATAGAACCAGAATGCATTTTGGAGCACAGTCAGTGCAACAATTCAATTCAATTCAATTTTATTTATATAGCGTCTAATACAACAGAGTTGTCTCTAGACGCTTTACAGAGACCCATACCCAGAACATAAACCCCCGAGCAGTTATTACATAAACAATGGCAGGTAAAAACTCCCCTAGTGGGAGAAAAACCTTAAGCCAAACCAAACCAAACAGTGGCAAGGAAAAACTCCCCTTTAGGAGGGAAGAAACCTTGAGCAGGACCAGGCTCATCAGGGGGGACCCTCCTGCCGAGGGCCAGACTGGTGGGTCAGGGACGGCAACAGCACAGCAGGCAGGTGGAAGCAGCAACGGGATGACCGGGGGTGGGGACCGCAGGCCAGCACACAGCTCCCGAAGCTCCGGCCCAATCAGCAAGTCCCAGGTTGGGGTGCAGGGTCAGGAAAAGACTTGTGCTCCGTAATGCAAGCTACAAGCCACCCATGGCCACCTGCAGGACAAAAGAGAGAAAAGGGAGGAGAAGGGGGGGGCAGCAACGGGATGACCAGGGGTGGGGACCGCAGGCCAGCACGCAGCTCCCGAAGCTCCGGCCCAATCAGCAAGTCCCAGGTTGGGGTACAGGGTCGGGGAAAGACTTGTGCTCCGTAATGCAAGCTACAAGCCACCCACGACCACCTGCAGGTTCCGGTGTCCGGCAAAGGATGCTGCAACATGGACAAAAGAGAGAAAAGGGAGGAGAAGGGGGGGGCCAGCACAAGAAACCACAGGAGCGACTCTGACACACTAAAGTTTACACTACCTAGAGATTTACCAACACCAGCTAGAGGTTTACTAAACACTAACTATAGGCTTTACTAAACAGAAATGTTTTAAGTTTAGTTTTAAAGGTGGAGGTGGTGTCAGCCCCCTTAACCCAGATTGGAAGTTGGTTCCATAGTAGTGGCGCCTGATAGCAGAACGCCCGCCCTACAAATCTACATTTAGATACTCTAGGAACTACAAGTAAACCTGCACTCTGAGAACGGAGAGCTCTGACAGGAACATAAGGCACTATCAGGTCTTGCAAATAATGCGGAGCTAAGCCGTTTTGGGCTTTATACGCAAGTAATACAATTTTAAATTGGATTCTGAATTTTACGGGTAACCAATGGAGCGACGCTAACACTGGAGAGACGTGGTCTCTCCTGCTAATTCCTGTCAGTACTCGTGCTGCTGCATTTTGGATCAGCTGGAGCCTATTCAGCAAATTACTTGGACATCCTGCTAACAACACATTACAGTAATCTAGTCTAGAAGATACAAACGCATGAACTAGTTTTTCTGCATCACTCTGTGAGAGGATTTTCCTAATCTTTGCAATATTACGGAGATGGAAAAAGGCTATTTTACAAACCTGATTGACATATGGTTTAAACGACAAATCCTGATCGAAAATAACACCAAGATTTCTCACAGTTGCACTGGAAGCCATCGCAACACCATCTAATCCCTTCCTAAGATGCTCTGGACCAAGAATGATAACCTCTGTTTTATCTGAATTTAGAAGCAGGAAATTTCTGGACATCCAGTCCTTGATGTCCCTAAGACATGCCTGAAGTTTAACTAACGGTTCTGTTTCATCCGGCTTCATAGACAAATAGAGCTGCGTATCATCAGCATAACAATGAAAGTGTATGCCGTGATTCTGGATTATACTTCCCAACGGCTGCATGTATAAACTGAACAAGATTGGCCCTAGCACTGAACCCTGCGGAACACCATAACAGACCCTTGACTGTTCTGAAGAAACCTCATGTACATGAACAAACTGGAACCTGTCAGATAGATATGATTTAAACCAACATAGAGCTGTCCCTTTAATCCCAACAACATGCTCTAACCTGTGCAGTAAAATGCCATGATCTATAGTGTCAAAAGCAGCACTGAGGTCCAGTAGAACCAGTATGGACACTAATCCCTTATCTGAGGCCATAAGGAGGTCATTCGTGACTCGAACAAGTGCTGTCTCTGTGCTATGATGCATTCTGAACCCTGACTGAAAGACTTCAAACAGATCATTTCTATACAAATAGTCACATAACTGGCTTGAAACTGCCTTTTCCAGAATTTTAGACACAAATGGAAGGTTGGAAATTGGTCTATAATTAGCTAAGGTGTCTGGGTCAAGAGAAGGTTTTTTAAGTAAAGGTTTAATTACTGCGACTTTGAAAACCTGTGGTACATATCCTAAACTTAGGGATAAGTTAATTTGGTCCAGTATTGTCGTACCAATAAGAGAAAAAATATGTTTGAATAGACGAGTCGGGATGGGGTCTAACATACATGTGGTTGACTTAGCTCTATTAACGAGTGAAGTCAGCTCAGGGAGGTCTATAGGATCAAAACAGTCTAGAGACAAGTCAGAGCCTAGGGAAGTCGCTAAAGCTGAAGAAACACCTACAACCGGCTGGTTGATTTCTTCTCTAATTCTCGCGATTTTACTGTTGAAGAAGCCCATAAAGTCCTCACTACTGAGAGCTGCAGGAATGCACGGCTCAACAGAGTTGTGACTCTTTGTCAGCCTGGCTACAGTGCTGAACAGAAAACATGGGTTACTTTTGTTATCCTCTATCAACGTTGAATAATAAGCTGTTCTGGCAACAGAATATGTAAAAGATCTCTGTTAATGAAGTCAGCTAGAAGCTCCTCTATTAATCCCAACAGGCAAGTCCTTTCACCAAGGTGTAAAGGACGCTTAAAAATGTTATAAAACTGTGAAATAATTGTAGAATTGCTAAAAAAATTGCTGAATTGAATTTGAGGACAACTCCATAGACGGTAAAAGTGTGAACCTACATTGGCTTGACATTTAATACAAGCATCGGAAAAGTTTGGGTTCATTCTATGCTCGGCCTGAGGGTTGATAGATAGATCCTAGGGCTGGGCGATATATCGAGATTTTAATATATATCGATATATTTTCAAACGCGACATGGTACGAGACAATATCGTTTATATCGATTTAATTTTTTTTTTTTTACTTTTTTTTTTAATAATTTTGATATAGCTTATTTTGTGTCAAATTTACTTGAATGTTTTATTTGAGATTTGCACAAATGTTTTGTTATTTTCACAACTGTCAACCTCAGTGGAAAAGTCTGCCTGTTACTGTCTACATTGTATTAATTGCACAGTGTATTTTAATTTAATTGTTATGCAGGAAAGGGATATTTGTTTTATTTTATTCAAGAAGCATTTTTATTCTATATATGCAGGCAGTTTATTTTTATTTCATTTGTTTTATACATTTTGATATTGTGCAGACCTCTGTTAATAAAGGAACCTGTGTGACATTTGGCACGAGGCTTTGTATTAAAACTGACTGTTTTTTTAAGGGTTTGCCTCAGAAAAAAAATGAAGCTAACAGAGATGCTAACAGAGATGCTATGCTATAATGCTTTGGGGGAAAACCCCAATTATGGCACAGAAAAAATATCGATATATATATCGAGTATCGCCATTCAGCTAGAAAATATCGAGATATGACTTTTGGTCCATATCGCCCAGCCCTATGCAAAATCTTAAATTATCTTTCCACGATTGAATTGGATGCAAGAACACTAGTGGACTGGCTAAACAAAGCATCCCAAGAATCTGGTTCTATTATACTCTTCATTTTTCTTTTAATTATTTTTAACCTCCAATTTTTAGGGCATAAAATGCTCATAAATGCCGGAAGACCACTTTATTCACGAAAACTCTCATGGGTTCACCGCTGAGGCGTGAACATACCTGCAGGCTACAAATCAATGCTGGAGAGAACTTAAAGGAGCCGTCTGTAAGAAATGTCCAAAACTGGTACTGCAGTCACTTTCAAAATATTGTTGAGCGGCGTGTACCCTCCCCCTCCTCCCCCCGACCAGAGGTTGCCAGGTAGGCTGCAGAATGCAGCAGGAACGTAGGCTGCCATGGCTGCGATAATTAGAGCCGAGCTGGCAACCCGGATGCCGAAACAATACTGACTTGGTGATTGGGAGATAGGTGGAGGGTGGAGCTTCAGAAACAATACTGACTTGGTGATTGGGAGATAGGTGGAGCTTCAGAAACAATACTGACTTGGTGATTGGGAGATAGGTGGAGGGTGGAGCTTCAGAAACAATACTGACTTGGTGATTGGGAGATAGGTGGAGGGTGGAGCTTCAGAAACAATACTGACTCGGTGATTGGGAGATAGGTGGAGGGTGGAGCTTCAGAAACAATACTGACTTGGTGATTGGGAGATAGGTGGAGGGTGGAGCTTCAGAAACAATACTGACTTGGTGATTGGGAGATAGGTGGAGGGTGGAGCTTCAGAAACAATACTGACTTGGTGATTGGGAGATAGGTGGAGGGTGGAGCTTCAGAAACAATACTGACTTGGTGATTGGGAGATAGGTGGAGGGTGGAGCTTCAGAAACAATACTGACTTGGTGATTGGGAGATAGGTGGAGGGTGGAGCTTCAGAAACAATACTGACTTGGTGATTGGGAGATAGGTGGAGGGTGGAGCTTCAGACCAAAACAAAAAATGACAACATAAACATCAGTTGAGGGCTGCAACTCCTCTTTTTAAACTGGAATATCCTGGCTTGAGAGCTGTTGTCAGTGACATAAGTATTTGAAATGAACATGATTTTTAAATGTCTGTTGACATATCGGGGTCATTTTATGATTCGTTTTATTACTGCTCTTACATACAGCTCCTTTAACTTGGTCCAGACAGGTCACTTCATGACATCTTGCATTGCCACTTTTATTTCAGGGCCAATTTGCAGGCCAGTACAGCTCATTGAATCTCATTTTGAAATAATTAAATTAAATAGAATTATATTGTAATAATTATTATTAATTATTATTCAATGGTGCGGGGCCAGTACAGGATCAACCAGCAGTTTTGCAGATGCGTGGCTTATTTGCAGTCTACAGTAGATGCAGAGAGCTGGAGCAACTCCTGCTCTGGCTGGAGCTGGGAGTGGCATTACAGAATAAAAGTCTCTCTAATAAGACAAAATATGCCATTATTCAATAATTCCTCATAAAATAAGCAAGTTGTCATTTAAAAAATAAAGATTATATTTAATTTTGTATTGTATTGTCATATTAATTTACTTCATGGAACATTTACTTATCAAAGTATTTATTTATCTAATTATGAATTAAACCGCGTACCTTAGTTTGTGTGTGTGATTCACAAAACACTTCATACAACAGAGTCTCATTACACCTGAGTCTCATTACAAACCACAGCATGACAGCAAACAGAAGAACAGCTTCGGAAAGTAAAATATGAGTGCCAGTTGACAGCGCAGAGCAGAGGTATTGCAACATTATTAAATGTAAAGCTTAAAGTTCAACAAATGGAGCAGAAAGAAGAAAAACTATGTTTTGAAGGATTGAGTTTTGGGATCTAATTTTAAACAAACTGCAGAGCAACTGAAGGTCAATGACACTGCTGTTAGCAGTGCAAAGAAAAAACAGTGACAAGGAAAAGCCTCAACATACACAAAGCCTTTCTGAAAGAGACTGGGCAAGGGGAGGGAGCTCTTTCTATTTCACTTTTTCATTGAAAGTCCTCTAGCTGTCAGTGGCATTTTGTGTAAAGATGGGAGATAAAATGCCTCATATACGAGTGTGGGAAAAAAAAAGTGAACAAAACAATGTACCAAAAGATAGATCTTTGTGTGTTTTTAACGCTTGAGCATTTTGGTAACTTTAAAATAACTTGATTGACAGAATAAACTACGGAATACTATTATATTAGTATAATTATAATAATATATAATAAATGTATAATATATAATAAATATAATTAGTGTAATTATATTAGGGCCAAACAGAAGAAAAAATATTTGAGAGGGGAAGATTTTTTTTTATTGTGCACTTTGAGAAAAAAATTTCGAGATTAATGTTGAAATACAATTTCGAGAAAAAAGTCAAAATGTCGAGATTATTGTTGAAATACAGTTTCAAGAATAAAGTCGAAATTTCGCCTTTTTCTCAACATTTCAACTTCATTCACGAAATGTTTACTTTTCTCAACATTTCGACTTTTTCTCGAAATTGTACTTCAACATTATTCTCGACATTTCGACTTTTTTCTCAACATTTCGACTTTTTTCTTGACATTTTGACTTTTTTCTCGAAATTGTACTTCAACATTATTCTCGACATTTCAACTTTTTTCTCAACATTTCGACTTTTTTCTTGACATTTTGACTTTTTTCTCGAAATTATACTTCAACATTAATCTCGACATTTCGACTTTTTTCTCGACATTTCGACTTTTTTCTCAAAGTGCATAATGAAAAAAAATCTTCCTCTTCTAAAATATTATTTTTATTTTTCTCCTGCCTGGCCCTAATGCTCTTCCGTAATAAACAGATCAGTCTTCATACAGGTACAGCTTTATGTTTCCGCTTACATGACCCTTAGTTTATACCACAAAGGGCTTGTAACTTGATCACCAGTTTAATCCAAAGAGCAGCAGGAAATAAAACAACATTTCTGGGGATATTTTCAAGGATGCCAATGCAGCTACTGCCCAATGGATATTAGATTAAGTAAAAGACCTTCATGGGCTTTACCTTTTAACTTGAAGGCTCCCAATCCTTTAATCTTTGGAGGCAAACACCCCTGGGACAGGACAGGCTGCAGCAGGGTTAAGGGTGTCAAACCACCTCTAATGAATTTGATAAATAATTCATTCAGACACCCCCCTCCACTGGGCCTGGAAGCTACCCCGGAGTTGTTTTCATTTCTCTTTTAACTCAAGTGATACTACATGTGTTTGTTAATACTCTGTCTTGTCCTGTAATTAAAATGAGTTAAATTCACTTCAATTCATTATGTTTGAACACTTCACACCAAAAATAATCCCGAGAGGCTTGACAGAGAAACCAAACGAGTCCTATCCAGAGTCCAATTCAGTCCAATTCCAATTCATTGCATTCAGTTATAATCCAGTAGAGTCAAGATTAAAGATTCACCACTAGAATAACCAATTAATAAAAACCTTACCAAGGATTGTCCTATTTTGTTTTGTATGCGTTTTTTTTAAAAAAGGGGGTTGGGAAATGTAATGGAAAATAACAATGTATTCTACATTTCAGATACATGGTAATACTTTATATACCCTATTTTTGCGACCATTAGGCGCATATAAACGTCTTTTTTTTTTATCCCGGTTTTTTCCCCATTTTATCACCCAGTGCTCCTATCTAACAGTCCTGGGCATTGCCATCCCCTACCAACCCCGGGAGGGCCCCGCACTGAGCTCAGGTCTCCTCCTTAAAGGAGCATGAGGCAGGATTTATGAAAAAAATTCGTATACGTTTTAAGTTTTCTAGTAATAATGTCAGACGAAGCGTTCCAAACCAAAAAGAATGTTTCCTCTAGTGTATCTCTACGTTGCCTTGAACAGGCTGTGTGCTGCAAAATGTGCTGCAATTCGGGGGCCAAATTTCCCGCGCTGTCCTGTGGATGTGTCGTCACATGACGCTGCATGCACGTTCTCCCCGTTCTCCCGTGCCGGCTTCACTGTTGGTTGCAGTACCCCCGACGGCCGTCGTGGCGAAGGGTGGCGCTAGAGAGTCTCATTTCTTAAAAGGAGCCTCATGCTCCTTTAACCTGAGGAGTGAGCAGGCCGCATCTTTTCACCGGACAGGGTGGGGCTTCTCCGGCCGGACGTAGCGCGTGGAAGGATCACGTTATTCCGGCCAGATCTTCCCCACCCCATCTGGCGCACAATCTGGCCAGAGGGGGCATGTGTAGCCCAGGACTGTGTTCATGTTTTTGTGAGGGTAGCTCACATTAGCTACCCAAGGGAACACATGGAGAACAGAACAAAACAGAAAGGCCCTTTCGCCAACCCCACCCAGGGTGTGGGCACTGAAGTCATGGGGGAACTAACACGCACTTCAGCGCCCACAGCGTCCCTGGCCGGAATTGAACCCAGGACCTTCTTGCTGTGAGACCGCTGCACTACCTGCTGCGCCACTGTGCCTTGTTTTTTTTTTTTTTTAAATGTGCTGCGCGCCCAATGACGCAATGTGCCCATTGTATTATTGTAACGGCTGATTTATGGTTCCGTGTTACACCAACGCAAGAGCGTACGGCGTAGGTTACGTGGCGACACGCACTGTACGGTAGGCTCTGCGTCGATTTAACGCGGAACCATAATTCAGGCTTAAGGCAGACGTTTTGAGGCCACCATGAGAAGTTAAAGGGGGAAGAGGTGCGTGAATTGCCCGTGATTGCCCGGCGGCGGCTTCGTGGTGGGACACCTGGGGCGGACCGGGAGACTCGGGCTCGCTGCCGAGAAGGAGACACGGCTGCACTGTGGAGGCCCGAAGGCCTAAGTTTTGCTCCCGCTCTAGTTTTAAATATGCACACTTGTAGTCTTGTATGTGTGTTGTGCCGCGCGCGCGTGTGGGGTGTAAGGCGGCGCCTTTTCGGTCAGTGCGCCGTGTGTGTGTTTTGAATACAGAAATGACACACAAAACTGAGGGTGCGCCTTTCCAAACTAAGAAAATACGGTAATGCATTTTGATTTCAGACTTGTACTTGAACTCACTGTCTGAGTCTTGGAAAGGCAATCATCTTATCTTATGCTCTTTGTTTGTTGCCTAACTTCATCTGAATCCAGAAAGGAACCACTGATCACCTGACCATTGTAATTTCTTTCTTGACTGTTTACAGACTTGATTACATTTGGCATCACACCACACCTATAGATTATTATACATTTACTTACAACCATCAGTGTGTCATGATTTCTCATTTGGGGATATGTTTTTTCCATGATCACTCAATCTCCTGTCATTCCAGATCCTGCCACCTTCATCAGCCAGACCAGGGGTCGGCAACCCAAAATGTTGAAAGAGCCATATTGGAACAAAAACGCAAAAAATAAATATATCTGGAGCCGCAAAAAATGAAAACTCTTGTATCAGCCTTAGAATGAAGACAACACATGCTGCATGTTTCTATATTAGTTATAACTGGGGGAAGATTTTTTTTTTTTTTATGCACTTGGAGAAAAAAGTCGAAATTTCGAGAAAAAAGTCGAAATGTCAAGATTAATGTTGAAGTACAATTTTGAGAAAAAAGTCGAAATGTTGAGGAAATAGTCAAAATGTTGAGAAAAAAGTCGAAATGTCGAGGAAATAGTCAAAATTTCAAGAAAAAAGTCGAAATGTTGAGAAAAAAGTCAAAATGTTGAGAAAAAAGTCGAAATGTCGAGGAAATAGTCTAAATGTTGAGAAAAAAGTCGAAATGTCGAGGAAATAATAAAAAATTTGAGAAAAAAGTCGAAATTTTGAGAAAAAAGTCAAAATGTCGAGAAAAAAAGTTGAAATGTTGAGAAAAAAGTCGAAATGTCGAGGAAATAGTTGAAATGTCGAGATTGAAAAGGAAAGGAAAAAGGAAGAAAAAAGAAATAAAAAAAGAAGAAAAAACGGAAAAAAAGGTCAAACATTTTTGAAAAAGCTCCACGGAGCCACTAGGGCGGCACTATGCTCTAGAGCAGGGATATTCAATTGGCGGCCCGCGGGCCACATGCGGCCCGCCAGGAGCTTTTATGTGGCCCCTGGTCATATTTCAAAAAAGGGGGTGTTTGTTGAAATTTTTTTTTTTTTTTTTTTTATAATATTTTTATAACTGGCTACTATGGACTAAAATGGTTGTGCTCAATGCTTAATATAATATTCAAATAAGGAAATCTTGGTGGAAAGTGGTGCTTTGTCATTATGGCGTATTTTATTAAAAGTAGGTCAATATCAATTTCATTAAGTTTGCACAATGCATGGTTTCAAAATGAACTTGCATTCAAAATAATATTTCTTTATCTGAATATTATATTTAACATTCACAATTACTAAATCTGGAGACAATTAATACATAATTCATATGTAAACTAGATATAGTCAAATGTATAATACAAATGTATTATATTTACATAAGTCTTCGTCTTTGAGTGCAAAATAAATTTTGAAAACCCCCACATTTTCAAATTGTGCGGCCCTCTCCATACAGTCCTTTTGCAGATGTGGCCCCCGGCCGAATCTAGTTGAATATCCCTGCTCTAGAGCCGTGGGTTGCCGACTCCTGAGCCAGACAATCTACTCATTCCCCTCACCTGGCTGTGCTTCCCCGCCCATCTCCACACCTGGTTTCCATGGTCATCAGTTCCCCTTTATATACCGGCCCACTTCCACATGCCGGCTGCCAGATTGCCTAGTGTTTATGCCTAGCTTTCCAGCGTTCCTGAGTCTGTCTGTTTCTGCCTGCTACTTTGCATGATTCCCGATTTTTGGATTTTTGCCTGCCCCCTTTGGATTTGTCTGCCCGATCTACCTGTCTGACCGGTTTTTGACTCCTGCCTACGATTGACCTGATTAAAGCCTCTTGGACTCTGATACTCTGTTTGGTGTCGGGCTTTTGGGTTCTCTGTCTTTTGAGCCGTGACACAGTGTGCAGTTATACTTTGTTGTGATTGTATGCTGATCCCTTGCCCTTCATTAAATGACATAAAGACCATTTGGTTATTTTGTCAGTCTTTATTTTCAGATTTCCACCACAGAAATGACCTATAGGGAACAGCTAATGTGTTGTTCTGTCTCTGTTTCTATTTGCAGAGCTTAATAATAATAACACCCAGCACTGATGTCTGAAGGAGCAATGAGTTCACACCAGAGAGCCAAAACCGTGTCATAATTATTGACATGTCTCTTTGACAGCACCGAGCTACAAAGTTTCTTTCTGTAACCCCTTAGCAAACACTGAGTAAAATACACAGCCAGGAACACAATCATCCTTTTGTGTCAGCAGAGGATTCTGAGTTATGTTGAGCACTTGTACAGTAGTGTAAGCAACACTCTTTCTTCTTGGGAAAACACATCCACAAAGCAATGCTGGATTTTCTTTCTGTTTTAGCAGCCTGGCTCTTCTGCAGCTCACTGTGCCAAGTGTCAGGAGCAACAAAAAAAATACTGCAGGATGTAAACACAATGAGCTTTGCATGATGATGAAGAAATTAAAATAGCACGGGGGAAAAGTCAATTTAGCAGTGTGTAATGACAAGCATTTATTTGGTTGTGTTAATATTTGTGAAAACAATGCATTTTGAATTCAAGCCACTGTGATGTTCCAGTTGCTGTGATCATTTTCAGACAGTCTGATTTAATTTCATTACGTGCCTCAGTAATATCTAACATGTCCCCTGCTCATGCATCACAGCGTCTGTGTTAAACAAATCAGATAAGATACAAATTAGGGCAATAATCTTAAAAGTTACTTTGTTTTTGTGGTTCTTTTTTTATAGTGTTTAATTTGCATTTTGATTTTCACCTGGACTTCCATGTTTCATGCTGTGGCATAATTTCCCATTTTATTTTGGAGCAGCATTTTTGTTGAGCATTTTGTTTTGTTGTGCTCCTCACTGTGCTCCAAACCTGTTATTGTAGTTTTTTGTCACAACTGCATATTATTAGCTAATACATTACTTAAAGCAGCACAATGTAACTTTCAGCTTTTGTTGAGTTTGGCGGCTCCTTTGGACAAAAGCGGTAGTGCTTTACCAGAAAGAACACTACATTTCCCATGAGCACCAGCGCGTACTGCCGGAAAACTCCTGTCCCCGTCACTGCATTTGTTTTCATAGTGAATGAAATAAGACGGGACAGACTTTCAAAACTACTTTTCTGTTTTCAGCGGTCGTTTGCAGGATGGATAGCGAAGAGGTAATGTATCTATTTTTGGCTAAACAATATAATATGAGGATGTTGAAAATCACTAAGTTCAACTTGGTTTTATTAGTGAAGTCTCCCCCGCCCCCCGTCCTGTTTCAGCAGATAATGCGTCCCAAACTACAAACTCATACACTCTGGTTTTGTTCTACTGCACCTTTTTCCTGTCACGTTTTTTAGAGGGACTTCGTCATAAATTAGTAGTCCAACACACTTACTGACAAAATAAAAAATATACTTTATAAAATGTGAATAACTGAATGCCCATTCCTTATATTTTGCAGATCAGCCCTGCACAATTTTACAGTTCTCAGGAAAAATACTAGAACCCAAGACGAATCCCCTGTCTGTGAAAACATTCTAATGTTGATTCTTATTGAACAAAGAACTCTACATTTACATTTTTTATCATAACAATTCTGTCTCTCTTGTCGGACATCCCTCCTCGTCTTTCAGCTCACGCCAGCGAGTGAACGCCGGCCAATGTTTATTCTTGTCTGGGCATTTAGCTTGTTACTCTCCCGCTTTCTTTTTTTTGCCTCCTCCAATAAAACTTTTATTTACTTGGGTTTTTCCGCTGCTTCGGCCATGACACCAGCTTCTGCTGAGCTCTGCGCTCCACGCCCCGCCCAGCTTTGGTCTGGACTACGAATCGGGAAGGAGGGGGAAGTGACGTATGTCGTAAAGCAGTCAAAGCCGTAAAAATGTGTAGTTTTTTAGTGTGGCAGAGTTCCTACCATGCTCCTCAAAGTTACATAGTGCCAGTGAAGGAGATACAGACCCCTCAGACCATGACAGAGGTTCATTAAACCTGCTGGAAGTTGATGTTCCATCACAATGATGATGATGAAATATTAGATTAAGGTGGAAAAGTTACATGTTACAAAAGTTACAGTGCTGCTTTAATAAAAAAATAGTCCTCAGGTTTTCTTTGTTCTCTCCGACGGAGTATTAGGGCCAAACTAAGGCGAGGCAAGTTTATTTGTATAGCACAATTCAACACAAGGTAATTCAAAGTGCTTTACATCAACATTAAAAACGGCAAGACACAATTAAAACATAAATAACAAATACAATGAAATAAAATGATAAAAGAGGTAAAATAATAGAAAGCACAAGTTGTTAAAAAGTAAGGGCAGTAGAGTACAGCAGGTACATCTCATTCTTACAATGGCAAGATGGTAGATGTAGATGGTCACTAAAATTGCTCGACAGGGGGATTTTAACTGAATGGCAACATATTCAAAGGAATCAAATTGACCATAAGACATTTTCTTGCATTGAAAGCTGTCCTTGAACATAGTGGCAACTCCGCCTCCTCTCCTATGTATTCTTGCTTCACTAAAGAAACTAAAATTCTGGGGTATTGACTCAATAAGAACTGCTGCACTATAATCCTGACTTAACCAAGTTTCAGTTAAAAACATAAAATCAAGGTTGCACTCGTTAATAAAATCATTGATTAAGAAAGATTTCCCAACCAGAGACCTGATATTTAAAAGAGCTAAATGTAAATCCTTAACAGGACACACTGGTGAGTTTCGAGGATGACACGCTATACTCAACAGATTGGCAGATTTCATTGAACTTTTTTCATTTCTCACCAGTTTGATACGTTTTCTGTTACCTATCATCACAGTCTCGTGTTGGGGCTGGGGGAGACTCCCCCCGTGGGGGCTGGGGATAAGGATGATGACCCTGCACTTTCTCTCCGACTCTGTTCTCCGTGGTCAGTCTTTATCTCAGCGTTCTCACCACAGCGTCGTCTTATTGGTTGTTTTGGAACATCCTGCCTCTTGTTCTTGACGGGGGATGCTTGTTTTTTTTGTCTAAGACGAAAAAAAAATTGGAAATTACGAGAATAAAATCATAAAAATATGAGAATAAAGTCTTAAGATGACGAGAATAAAGTCGCAATATTACTAGAATAAAGTCGTAATATTACTAGAATAAAGTCATAATATTACGAGAATAAAGTTGTAATATTACTAGAATAAACTTGTAATATTACTAGAATAAAGTCATAATATTACGAGAATAAAGTTGTAATATTACTAGAATAAAGTCATAATATTACTAGAATAAAGTCGTAATATCACCAGAATAAAGTCATAATATTACTAGAATAAAGTCGTAATATTATGAGAATAAAGTCGTAATATTACTAGAATAAAGTTATAATATTATGAGAATAAAGTTGTAATATTACTAGAATAAAGTCGTAATATTACTAGAATAAAGTCGTAATATTACTAGAATAAAGTCGTAATATTACTAGAATAAAGTTATAATATTACGAGAATAAAGTTGTAATATTACTAGAATAAAGTCGTAATATTACTAGAATAAAGTCGTAATATTACTAGAATAAAGTTATAATATTACGAGAATAAAGTCGTAATATTACTAGAATAAAGTCGTAATATTATGAGAATAAAGTCGTAATATTATGAGAATAAAGTCGTAATATTACGAGAATAGAGTCGTAATATTACTAGAATAAAGTCGTAATATTATGAGAATAAAGTCGTCATATTACGAGAATAAAGTCGTAATATTACTAGAATAAAGTCGTAATATTATGAGAATAAAATCGTAATATTAATAGAATAAAGTCGGAATATTATGAGAAATTTAAGAGAATAAAGTCGAGTTTATTCCCATAATATTATGACGTTATTCTTGTAATTTCCATTTCTTTTTTGTCTTAGTTTGGCCCTAATACTCCGTCGTATTTCTCTAGTAGTTTTTGTCTTCTAACTTTCCGTTCCACACGGAGTCCAGGTTTTTTTTATCATCCAACCTCCTCCCATGCTTAATATGTGGGCCCTCTTCCAGCTTCACATGTGACAGAGTGGGGTTTAGATGAAAGCTCAATCTCATAAACAACTGGGATGGGCTTGAAATTATTGAGTATGGTCAGTAAGATTGTGAGTGCAGGAATCACTTCATCACATGTGCCAATCTGCGTGCGGCTCTAATGTAATTAGTGTGGCTCTCCTCCGCCTGCTCTGGCCTTTTGTTGTTTGATAAATGTAATTAGATAAAATGCTAAGGCCTTACTAGTTTGAAAAATGGGACAAGAAAGTCATTGTCATCAAGAAAGCGGCTGGAAATATGTTCATTAAACTTCTCTCCTTGAGACGAGGGTAAAAAAGTATTTTCTCACACGCACACATATGAGTGAATGTAAATATTTAGCTGTGTCCATGACAAACATGCATGGATCCAAGAACCGTGTTACAGCTTATAGCTTCATCCCTGCAGCTGCAGCTGCATTCACATACTGTGGCCTGACTTTCAAAACCCCTGTGATTGACATATATCTAGAGCAGGGGTCGGCAACCCAAAATGTTGAAAGAGCCATATTGGACCAAAAACACAAAAAACAAATATGTCTGGAGCCGCAAAAAATGAAAGGTCTTGTATAAGCCTTAGAATGAAGGCAAATGGTGAAAGGAGAAATGTCGAGAAAAAAAAGTCAAAATGTGGAGAAAAAAATCTAAATTTAGCGAAAAAAGTCAAAATGTTGAGATTAATGTTGAAGTACAATCTCGAGAAAAAAGTTCAAATGTTGAGAAAAAAGTCGAAATGTCGAGAAAAAAGTCGAAATGTCGAGAAAAAAGTCGAAATGTTGAGAAAAAAAGTCGAAATGTCGAGATTAAAAAGGAAAGGAAAAAGGAAGAAAAAAAGAGGAAAAAAAGGAAAGAAAGAAAAAAAAATTAAAAAAAAAAAAGAAAGAAAAAAGGGGAAAAAAAATAAAAAAAGAGAAAATAAAGACAAAGAAAGAGAAAAAAAGGAAGAAAAAAAGAAGAAAAAAGGGAAAAAAGGAAAAAAAGAAGAAAAAAGCAACAAAAAAAACAAGAAAAGAAAGAAAAAAAGAGAAAAAAAGAGAAAAAAAAGAGAAAAGAAAGCGAAAGAAAGAGAAAAAAGGAAGAAAAAAAAGAAGAAAAAAAGAAGAAAAAGGGGGAAAAAAAGGAAAAAAAAGGTCAAACATTTTTGAAAAGCTCCAGGAGCCACTAGGGCGGCGCTAAAGAGCCGCGGGTTGCCGATCCCTGATCTATACTAACCTTTTTCTGATAGTTCTAACAAAACATTCTGCGGCTTATCGGCAACTAACAACATTTTCACCTTGCCGTCTCCAATCTGCTGCAGTCTGCTTACCCCATCCTGCTCACATTCACTTTTGCAATGGAGAGGGGGGAACTGAACACAACAGCTAATGAAACTGAAACGCACTAGAGACTTTCTCACTGAGCCGAAATGAAACAACTTCTGCAAAGAACAATTTAACTGTTGTAAGATCGGGAGAAGAGCAAAGCAAAGCAGCCTAAAAAGTTAACATGTTAAAGGGAAAGTTTCGTTTTTTACAACCTGGACCTTATTTCTGGCATTTTTTATGGTCGTATACTCACCCAGAAAAGTTTGGTGTCATTTGGAGTCCTTCGGAAGATATTAGGGGGTTTTGTGCGAGCCGCTTCTCCATATAACGGTAGTGAACGGGGCACAGCGGGACACAGACGATGCAGCGTCTAAATAACACATGATTGCCGCGAAACTCGTTCATTTCTTTTATGAATCACTAGATCTGCTTCCAGGTCCTGTTGTATACATCCGGGGTTGTCTGTGTAACAAATAAATCAGTTTGTATATATATATATATATATATATATATATATATATATAATTGACAAATATTCAGACATGTTTCAAATAACTAACAGTAAACTACAGTAACAGTAGCGAACTCCAGCTGTACACAGAGCTGTGTCTGGGACGCGCGCACAGAGATGACATCATGAGTTCAGAGGTCTTGTTTACAAACTGATTTCCTTGTTATATAAATTATCACATGACGTCACATGATGCTGCATGCACGTTCTCCCCGTTCTCCCGTGCCGGCTTCACTCTTGGCTGCAGTACCCCCAACGGCCGTCGTGGTGAAGGGTGGCGCTAGAGAGTCTCATTTCTTAAAAGGAGCCTCAAGCTCCTTTAAAAGTAAACTGTCTATAATGTGCATCAACAGACTTGGCAAGACACGCCTTAAGGTGGAATAGCGGTTACTTCTGAAAGGTTTATACATATGTTTTTTTTCTAAGGAAAAAGCAAATTACAAATCGGTTAAAGTTTTGTAAATGAGTATTTGTCATAACCTTGGGATTTTGATTTTGGATTTATTTGATTGTTTTTGTGTTCTCTTGTTTAGTTAAGGTTTAATGCTTTTTCTGTAGTTTTTTTTTCTCCCCTGTTGGACCTCTGTATTTTGATTTCCCGTTTTAGCTTAAAAGTGCTTTTTATTTCTATGTGGTAACTTGTTTGACTTCATTTGCCAGTCCTCTCTTGTCCATACTTGTGTCTAGTTATTTTTTTTGTGTCTGTCTATATATTGTTCTTTGTCACCTCTAATTCTTACCAGTTTGTTGTGATTTTATTGCCTTCATGTATCCGTCTGCTCTTTCCTCCTGTTACCTGCCTACTGTCTTTGCCCCTGTACTTTATTAAATAAGGTACATTGTGTTGTTTTTACTCTTGGACTCCTGTATTTGGATCCATCACTCCTGCAACCCTGCCCCCTATGGAGCCAAATCAAGGCCAAAAGTTTTGCTAATTTGAAAATAAAATTTGAACCTGAAAATTCTTTTTTACAGTTAAATTTTTTTTTCGGTATCAGATCTTTTTTTCAGTTTCAGAACTTTTTATTTCAGTTTCAAATCTTTTTTTCAGTTTCAGATCTTTTTTTTTCAGTTTCACATCTTTTTTTTTCAGTTTCAAATCTTTTTTTTTCAGTTTCAAATCTTTTTTTTTTCAGTTTAAATTTGAGGGGCGGGGCATCATGAGTGACAGCATAACAGAGAAGGCGGGGGACGTTCCTCAGTCATGTTGCCTTCAGGAAACGTAGGTTGCAGAAGTTATCAGTAGAAGTATGATTCAACACTATATATACACCATATTCACGTGATTGGCAGTGGAAAAAACGGATACTAGTGACACATTTCTGTTTAAAAAGCTGTTTTAGACCGTACTTGGTAGTATGTGGAAGTGGGAAATGTCAAACTTTAAAGTGTGGCTGTTGAACTGTACAGTCTGGCATAGTTTATTGCTTTTATACTGGGATTGGTGGCAAGTACGGTCTAAAACAGCTTTTTAAACAGAAATGTGTCACTAGTATCCGTTTTTTCCACTGCCAATCACGTGAATATGGTGTATATACAGTGTTGAATCAAACTTCTACTGATAACTTCTGCAACCTACGTTTCCTGAAGGCAACATGACTGAGGAACGTCCCCCGACTTCTCTGTTATGCTGTCACTCATGATGCCACGCCCCTCTTAGTTGATGCCACGCCCCCTACGCCAGATCGTGGCCAAAAGAAAAAAAAAATTAGAAACTGAAAAAAAAAGATTTGAAACTGAAAAAAAAAGATCTGAAACAGAAAAAAAAGATCTGAAACAGAAAAAAAAGATCTGAAACAGAAAAAAAGATTTGAAACTGAAATAAAAAGTTCTGAAACTGAAAAAAAGATCTGATACCGAAAAAAAAAAACATTTTTAACTGTAAAAAAGAATTTTCAGGTTCAAATTTTATTTTCAAATTAGCAAAACTTCTTGCCTTGATTTGGCTCCATATGTCCCCCCATGTCAATTTTGATGGAGTCAAAAAAAACCTGATACTTGAAAATCTAGTGATTAGAACTTAAAACAGACAGGATGCTCGGCATATTTATTTTCTTCGGACAATAATCTTGACTATAATTACAACTTTTTATTTTTAGGACTTTAATGCCATCCTTATATGTATACCTGAATGTTTTCCAGTTCTTGTACATTGTGACACCAAAACTCTTGCAATAATCATATAAACAAACAAACACAGCCCTTCACTTTCTGACTTTTTTGAACTCCAGCTCAATTTGAGTCTGAACATCCTTATATGTGCGAGGCTATTCTCCTGTTGACCCTGCCTGAGGCAAGGAGGTCTCACATTTATTATTCTGAAGGTAATGTAGAGTCAGAACAAGGGAGGCCCTAATTTTAGTTTTTTAGCATCATGTACTGGGCTGAAATTCCAATAAACCTTTTTGCTTGCATGTTTTCTGTAATCACCAACAATAAAGAAGAGCTATCTAAACCTAATATGCACCCTAAACAGAATACTTTTTATTCAATGATCACGGTAGTTTGGTTTTCATACAAATCTCTTTGCTTTGTCATCAATTAACTGTAACAAATTTCAGAAATCTGATGAAAGAACATTCTTACCCTTTTCCATTCACTACTGTTTGGCTTTTTCGAGCAATAAGTGGTTTAACTTTCATGACAGCAGCAGCAGAAAAAGGAAAAATGAGATAACATAATAAAAGAAACACAAGTCTACGCCCCAATTAAAGACAAACAAATGAAGAATAAATTAATGGAGGAAATATTATTAACATGATGGAAACCCTGGTAACAGTGACAGAGAGCACAGTGGGGAAATAAATTGAGGCACTTTATTGACCAATTTCGCTACTCTGCATTCTTGGAAAAATGCTATTAGAGGAGACATAATACAGGAGGAATGTGTTTTCTGTGTTTGGAATAATTTATTTGGGTGTATTAAGAGACTACCAACTCAAAACTCTGAGATGTGTCATTTATCATTACCAACAGTAATAAAACTCACTAGTTAAAGCTGATTTTACATCACATGATTTTAAACCTGATTTACTTCTTGGATGCAAATTATCCAGTAGTCGGTGTTTGACTTTTGACTAATCTCATAATGTTTTACATGTTTTAGGGCCCAAGCCTCCATGGGGCCCTAAGCAAACTTTGATTTTGGGGCCCTCTATTACTGCCAATAATACTGATTAGTGATCATTCACACACCCACTATAAACTTATTTCATGTTCTTCCCTGTCATTACAAATACACTCGTAAAACTAGATGTAAGAACTTTTTGTTCCACAGGGATTAAGACCATGGAAGTAGAACAACAGATTAACAAATTTGCAGAAAAATCTTTCAATTAATATTTAGTAAAGTCAGCAACTGCCCCTACTGGCCAGTAGGGATGGGCGGCATGGACTAAAAAATGTATCACGATAATTTCTGGCATTTATCCCGATAACGATAAAAATGACGATAAAAAAATACCAATTCAACTCCATCTTTGTAACTATAAATCTATCTCACTCTCAGATCCACCATGTTTGTTACACAAAAACGTCATCAATGGGAATTTGACATTTCCTTCCTTCCTTCCTTCTTCCCTTCATTCCTCCTTTCCTTGTTTTCTCCCTTCCTTCTCCCCTTTCTTTCCTTCCTTCCTTCCTTCCTTCCTTCCTTCCTTCCTTCCTTCCTTCCTTCCTTCCTTCCTTCTTCCCTTCCTCTTTTCTCCGTTCCTAAAGTGGCAGTTGATTGCTTTAATACTGCCATAAATAGCATTGTTTGATTAGAACTTGTCACCAACAAAACTGTTTCAAAAAATATTTTGTAATTTATGTATTTTTTTTCATTCAAACCTGCACTCTTGGAACTTTTAGATTTTCCAAGACAAGTGAATGCCTCTAACGCTGCTGCTTGTTTCTTGCCAGGTAGATACTGAATGGAAAAGTGATGCTAAATTAAACTAATTCATTTTGTAGAGGCAGGACACTCAGTTATTAGGCATTAAAATGTGATAACTCTCCCAACACAGAGCGTGTGATACTGAGTGTCAGCTACAGTGTAGGCTACTAAAAGAAGCAAAATAATCAAATAGATCATTTATAAACCATTTACTGTAAACAGGTTGTCTACTTAATTTTTGGTTTTAAATAAACTGCAAGAGCAATGTGCAACAACAATTTGAAGTGGAACAACAACAATTAAGTGCAATAGGGGGCATGGTGGCACAGCTGGTAGTGCAGCGGTCTCACAGCAAGAAGGTCCTGGGTTCAATTCCGGCCGCGTGTGGGCTGTGGGTGCTGAAGTGCGTGTTAGTTCCCCCATGACTTCAGCTCCCACACCCTGGGTGGGGTTGGAAAGGGCCTTTATGTTAGAAAATCCTGTCTGTTTTGACAACACTGTCTTTAATTTATCAATCTTTACATCTGTGTATTATCAGTATGAACATTTTCAACCTGAATTACTTGGTGAGTGTAAATACCAGCAATATAAAGAGTCACCATAGTCTATAGACAACGAATGTCCATAGTTTGGCCACAACGTAGAATCAATTAATCAGACAGATCTGGCCACAAATTAGCAAGGATGTTCCTGCGTGGTTTGAATAAATTCATTTGGGTACACTTATATTTATCCTTGTCAAAAGAAACTGCACCAAGGAAGACACACAACAAGGAAACAAGCTCATTGAGTGATTCTAACCAGAGCAAACAAATTAAGGTGTGAAAAGCACCCTAAATCCGCTGAACTAGTTTTCAACGTCTCTCGAGTGTAAAATCATTTTGGCATTATATTGACATTTTTTCTAATTTGTTTCCATTGAGCTAGTTTTACGTGCAAATTGAAAATGTGTATCCAAAAAAAAAAAGTTAGAGGGGATTACTACTGGTATTCAACACAACTGCCTGCCGATTGTGCCTTTCAAATCATTCTTGACTTGCCTTTCTTGGCAATTGACAATTTTTCCTTTTATTTAGCCAGCAGTTATTCAGTATGATGTCCCTCCTGGAGATGGAAACATTCAATGTAAACGTCCTCAGCATCAGTCTTGCCATTTTACAGTCATGGAAGCAGAAAAACTAGTGTACATTTCATTATAGCTGTACCCAGAGTAATAGTAGTGTTGATAGTTTTTCATGCCAAGTGCTTCTGCACCAACTAAAATGCTCAGAAAATGAAAGTACAGTAAATATCTACAAATCCATATCAAGTTATATCGCACGTTATGTGTCACTTCTAGATTGACAGTATGTGAAAACACATTTCCAGGAGCTTCAATGAAAGTTCCACTGGCTCAGGTATCACAGGGAAAGTGAAATTTGATCTGTTTTAAACTAAACTTAATCAGCAACATAAGAGGTGGAACTATTGTTTTCTTTCCTCAAGTTTATTCCCACATACTGTATGTAAAAAGGCCTTTTCCCCTTTTACTACTACTGCTAATACTACTACTAGTAGTACTACTAGTACTACTACTACTACTGTTACTACTACTACTACTTCTACTACCACTAATACTACTACTACTACTGCTACTACTACTACGGCTACTACTACTACTACTACTACTACTGTTACTACTACTACTACTACTACTACTATTGCTTCTACTACTGCTGCAAGTTCCAGAGCCACGTCAAGTTCCAGAGCCACGTCAAGTCCCCAAGCCAAGTCAAGGGACGCCCCCCCGAGCTGTCTCGCTGGTCTGCCCAGTCCCCAGGACGGCCCCCGGAACGTTGGCCATGTGTTGATCCCTGTTACTTTGTGTTTTTGATCCTGCTCTGCAGCATTTTTAGTTTGTTTTTTGGTGGAATAAATCCTTTTTTGTTGCAACTCCTGGCTCCTGCTCTCCTGCACTTGGGTCCTCAGCAAACCGTACCATGACAGAACGGTCCGACCAGATGGACCCAGCGGGAGAGCGCCTCACACTATTGGACTTCCTCTGCCGAGAAGCGGCTAAGAACATGCGCTGGGCCGAGGAGGAGTATTGGGACCCCTTTTGGGGAACACGCCTGGCTCTAGGTGGGCCCAGGAGCCTGCAGGCTCAGGGGAGGCAACGACGACGGCGTCAGCGCCAGCGCCAGCCCCAGCTTGTTCCGACTCCAGCTCTTGCTCCTGTCCCTGTTCCAGTGGTGGTCCCGGACGCACCTGTCCCTGTTGCAGTGGTGGTCCCGGACGCACCTTCCCATGTTCCAGTGGTGGTCCCGGACGCATCAGCCCCTGCTCCGAGGACCCGTGTGCCCCCCCAGCCAGCTCCGAGGACCTGTGTCGCCCCCCAGCCCGCCCTGGATGTGGACTGTGGGGACATCTGGAATCTGTCCCTTGAGGGGGGGCCGGCGCCCCTTGAGGGGGGGCCAGCGCCACGGACCCCAGGCTCCCCCGCAGCCGGCGCCACGGACCCGGGCTCCCCCGCAGCCGGCGCCCCGGACCCGGGTACCCCCACAGCCGGCGCCCTGGACCAGGGTACCCCCGCAGCCGGCGCCCTGGACCCGGGTACCCCCGCAGCCGGCGCCCCGGACCCGGGTACCCCCGCAGCCATGTCAAGTTCCAGAGCCACGTCAAGTTCCAGAGCCACGTCAAGTCCCCGAGCCACGTCAAGTCCCCAAGCCAAGTCAAGGGACGCCCTCAGGGACGCCCCCCCGAGCTGTCTCGCTGGTCTGCCCAGTCCCCAGGACGGCCCCCGGAACGTTGGCCATGTGTTGGCCTGGGCCCTCCTCCAGGCCCCCTCCACCCGCCCTGGGTGGAATGCCCATGTGGGACATCTGGGATCTGTCCCTTGAGGGGGGGGTTCTGTCAAGGTTGACATTCCCCCCAGCCTTCAGTTTCTGTCTTGCCCCGCCTGTGTCCCATCTGCCCTGATTGTGTCTGCACCTGTGTCTCGTCATGTCTCGTTATCCCCTCAGTATATCTTGTCTTGTCATTGTTCCCTGTCGGACCGTACTGTTTGTTCCCTCCATGTGCTCCAAGTTTTGATCCCTGTTACTTTGTGTTTTTGATCCTGCTCTGCAGCATTGTTAGTTTGGCTTTTGGTGGAATAAATCCTTTTTTGTTGCAACTCCTGGCTCCTGCTCTCCTGCACTTGGGTCCTCAGCAAACCGAACCATGACACTACTAATACTACTACTACTACTACTACTTCTACTGCTACTATTACCACTACTACTGTTACTACTACTACTGCTACTACTACTATTACTACTACTACTGCGTTTACTAATACTACTACTACTATTACTACTACTACTGCTACTACTACTATTATTTTTTTCTACTAGCACAATGTGTGGTTTCAGAATATTTTTATTTTTTGACAGTGTGTGCTGCAACTTTGACCAGAGCTCACTGGAAATTAGATCTTCCGTTTCAATCAAACCCTCCTGGTTAAATCGAGAGTTAAATGAAATGATCAAACGTTACAACAATCCTGAATGTGCGTGGAAACAAATTTACCAGCAGAAGCACATCTGTACAATAGAAAGGGACTTTAAAATTAAAATGTTCAGCCACATGAATTATGAAACATAACCACTTCAGTGATCTCAGTAGTATTTTATATCTACAACTGCAAAGGAAACTTGTCACGTGTCACCACCATTTTCAGGCTAATGACTCTATAATGGCACCATTTATCCATTTAGCCTCATTGAGTTCTCTGCTATGCTGCTCCTGTCAGGTCCTCTGCCCGTTGGTGAATGTTTCCAGCACTTGACGGCCGGTGGACCATTGAAGAGCGAGTGATTTGCAAAACTGTTTGACATCAAACATCAAAATCAGTAGAATATTTTCTTTATCAAACATGCTTTGGTTTCTAATTAGAAATAAAAACCTTAAATTAATTTATAGCTTTCAACCATCAAACAAAATTTGTTTTTCGATTGATGAATTCATCGGCAAGTAGAGTATTCGTCCTCCAAGCACTTTTCCACGAGTACCTACTCAGCCCGGCTCGGTTTGGCACTTTTTCACTGGTACCTACTCAGCCCGGTTTGGTTCTGCACTTTTCCACTAGTATCTACTCAGCCCGGCTCGGTTCAGCACTTTTTCACTGATACCTACTCGGCCCAGCTCGGCTCTGCATTTTTCCACTAGTACCTACTCAGCCCGGCTCGGTTTAGCACTTTTCCAGTAGTACCTACTCGGCCCGCCTTGGTTCAGCACTTTTCCACTAGTACGTACTCAGCCCGGCTTGGTTTGGCACTTTTTCCACAAGTACCTACTCGGCCCGATTCGGTTTGGCACTCTTCCACTAGTACCTACTCGGCTTTTAAATTATTTTCGTTTGTTTCGGCGCTGCTGAAAAGTCCGTTGGTAGCCGTGAGCAGCTATGAAGTGACAGAGCTCCTGGTAGATCTGGTCGTTCCTTATCGCCCGTCTAGATCCTTTTTTAATTCTCTCCTCAGCCACCAGGTTTATGAACATCTGCACCTCAGAGTTGGATCACCAAACAGACTTCTGCTGCCGTTGCTGGTGGAATAAAAAGAACAAGAAGCCGACGTCAGAGTCGCTCTTTCTCTGATGTCACATCCTGACTCAGAGTCTGACTCCAACCCCCCGACCAATCGGTGGCCTGTAGTGTGATGACATCACAGCCCGACTCAGCCACTTAGAACTTCGGCAGAGTAGTTACAGGAAAAGTACCTACTCTGCACGCCTCCACCCGCCTCGACCCCTAGTGGAGAAGCACAAAACTGAGGCGAGGCGAGTCAGGCTGAGTAGGTACTAGTGGAAAAGCGCCATAAGGGCGGCACAGACACTGGACTCTTCCTCCTGAGACCCTGCGTTCTCATATGAGGACATTAAATTTCTGCTGTTCTGCGCCATGATACTTCATTTGTAAGAACATTGACCCATTGTCCTCATCCGGGACCCCCGGCTGCACCATCTAGTGGTCTCATAATGAAATTACACTCATTTTGGGAAAAAACAAGATAGCTGGGATCTCAATGAAAGTCTTCTATGGCAGCTCCCGACAGAAATATGGACAAGGTAAAAATCCTAACCTAATTTTATGATTGAAACTAGTATATTTATGCACAATAACGTCTGCAGCTTCACATGGCATGCTTTTTTGATATATTTGAGTAATATTAGCAAGCTACAACGTCTGTAAACATGAAGTACTCGTTTGAGGACATCAGGTCTATCTTCACTGCAAACACGTAAATTCTTTCCAAGAACATTTGTCTTTATTTCTTGCCCAAATGTCCAATTTCTAGTCAAAATAAGTCTCATTACACTTAAAATACTTGTTTTTAGATTTCCATTTGTTTAAAGCACATTTTCACTAGAAATAACTAGAATAATCCGCCAGTGGAGCAAGTTTTTATTTCCTTGTAATAGGAAAGAAAACAACTGAAAATGATATATATATAAATATAAATGATATAGAGATATATGTGAGGCCATTGGATTTGACATAGTTCAACAGCACATAGAAAACAAAAAATTAATTTAAACAAAAATCAGGTCCTACTGATCCCAAATAGTAAGGAGACATAAAAAATGCACATCAAACAAAAGTCTGGGTCTCAGGAGGTTAAGAGTAAAAACCTTTTTATTCAGGAAGGTGTTTTTGAGTTCAGTTTTATGACTTATTATTGTTAGTTTTAATTACGTACTGGCTCTGTGGCACTCTGAGATTTTTGGATGAAGAGTGCCTTACAAATAGAAAGCATTATTATTACCCATGGAGTGTCTGGTCTAGTGTTGAAGGATTACACTTCCTTCACCTAAGCCCGGTGTGACAAGGCCACTAACTATTTTATCACGTTAGCTAACACATCAATAGTCAGTGTACTGCCTTTCTGAAGTCAGATTTTGAGAAATTAAACCTGTGTGATAAATACATTCATAGGTTTATTAAATAAAATGTTATCCCACCAATTCCATGTGTATTTTTACCATGTCTTTATTTACCATCAATATTTATAACACAGTCTGAGCAGTTACGATGGTAGAATAAACAGTAGTTAGTTAAATATCTCGTTTCACAGACAGAACAAGCTGTCCCAAGAATAAGTATAAACAGTGAATACATAATGGGGAGGATTCACAACTAGGAACAATTTGTCTCTGCAAATAATTTTCGTATGATGAGAATAATTTGAGTATTTGATGTCAAATACTCAGTCTTGTGCACAATTTCTTTAGGTTAGTTTAGTTTAGTTTTATTTAGCACATAACGTAAAAAAACAACATTACACAAATAAGTGCAGTTAAAAGAAACTGTGCAGGGAGGAGCCCCCACCTAATAACATTTAACAATAAAGTTATGAGGATACAAAATCATAAAAATAAAAATAAATAATATATCATAAAAATTGCATGTAGAACATGAATGAAAATAAAAGAAAAAAAGAAAAAAAGAAAATAAAATAAATTACTGTAGACATGATCATGAAAATATTAATATTATGCTGAACAAATGGCAACACAGAATATGAAGTGCAAAAGAACATTAACAGTGGGAAAAGCAAGAGCTTTCTTGACTACATTGTTGAATTAAATGTTCTCTTGAGCGACTTTTGAAAATGGATAGGGACCTACAATTGTTTGCAATCTGGTACCAACTATTCCAGACTTTGACATCTCTAATTCTAAACAAAAATGGTCTTCTAGATTCCAGACATTTAGGCGGATGTAGGGCGAGGGCCTGCCGAGTTGAGTAGGAATGAAATTGAGAGTTTGTGGCAAAGTATGACCTAAAGTGCTCAGGAACATTTCCTTCTGAGGAAAATATTTTGTAGAGAAAAATGCATATTTGGTAACTGTTGATGTCATAAATAGTAAGGATCTGTAGATTTTTAAATAAGGAGCAGCAGTAGCATCCCAGACAGATCCAGATGCAAGTCTTACAAAACGGTTTTGGAGAATTAAGATTTTATGGAGAGTAGTTGTAAATGTACTCCCCCCAAACAATATTGCAATATGAAAGGTGAGGATAAATTAAACTATAATAAAGAGTAAGTAGACACTGCTTAGATACAAGGTGTCTAACTTTCCTTATTATGCCAATAGATTGGTTTATTTTCTTACTCACACAATTTCACCATTGTTTTGAAACAATTAAATATTAAATGGCTGAAGATCGTCAGTGTCAACGTAAGTTGCTCAAGTGTGATGTTGTGCTCAAAACTGAAAGTGGTAAAAACCGAGGCATATGCAGGATGATATAATTGTAAAAGAGATGTAGTTCTGAAAAAAATATTTGATTGAAATTGTATTCATACCATTTGACAATAATATTGGAAATCCTAAGAGCAGTCTGGTTTGTAGCCACCAACTGACATTTTTTGTAAAGGAAAAAAACCTTTAAAATTTCTCATCAGGGCTGTACGCAATTTTTATAAATACCAATGTCCCTGAAGAAAGGTATTTTTACACTAAGCTACATATCTTTTAAAAATACAGAATCGTGGCCCTCTTAAACCTAAGTAGAATAGTTCCTAATGATGGTCAGCACAAACATCTGTTTGGTTCAGTTTCCTTAAAAAGACTTAAATCTCTGCTTGGCTCTGAGGGGATAACATTAAACGCTGGCTTTTGCATTCTACTTGTTCTTAAACCTGTGTGGCTTTATTTTCTGTCATATTATGAATAAACCATATCATCTATTTGTCCCTTAATCATTATTTATTTATTTATTTTAAATCAAAGGAATATTGACACTACTCCCTCCTAATTCTCGTCAGTTGTGTGAAATAAGACCTGGAAACAGGCATTGTGGCAGAGAATTGTCAAATTGGTTTAATTCACTGTATGAATTGTTACAGATTACCTTTGTAATACTGTATTTGACCCGGTCTTTGTATGTTTTGACCGTATAGAAACGTAATTCTTGTCACTGTAAAAATGAGATGTACCTGCTGTACTCTACTGCCCTTACTTTTTAAAAACCTGTGCATTTTATTATTTTACCTCTTTTCTTATCATTTTATTTGTTATTTACTGTTTAATTGTGCCTTGCTGCTTTTAATGTTGGTGTAAAGAACTTTGAATGACCTTGTGTTGAATTGTGCTGTACAAATAAACTTGCCTTGCCTTTGTAAGATGCAACCAGAGAGTTTTCAAAACCCCTCAGTTTTTTAAGAGACATTTGCCAGAAAAAGCTGGATGTCATTAAGTTGTTGATAAAAACCAACAGGACCTGAAGTGGCCGAAGATTATGCACAGCAAAAGTCAACAAGAGTCAAGGCAGTTCTTAGTTGACCTGTAATTATTGACTCAGACCTGAACTTCAACAGCCATCTAAAGTTTATCACTAAATCTGCCTATTACCACCTGAAAAATTGCTCAAAAAAAAAAATAAATAAAAATAAATAAATATTAGTCCTGCCCCGGTTATTTACAACATAAAATATAATTCACCACCCTAAATTAAGCCGTATACATATAAGATGAGCTTTAAAAGACATGATCAAGAAATATGCTGCACAGCAGAAGTTAAAAAGAGCAAAAAAAAGAAAATGTATTTATTGATCAACATGCATATGTATATTGAGAGTCTAAAAATAAAGTTGTTTATAGTCTGGAAGCCTAGCTATTGATGTACCTGAAGGTAAGATGATCCTTAGACATTGAATGAATGGTACTTGCAGGGCCTGTGGTTTTAACTCATGTAGGGTTTTTAATTTAAAAGTGAGTTCCTGTACTTTAAATTCAGTATTGGCAGAGGTGTCAAAAGTATTCACACAGTAATTTCTACGGGCTTTTCTTACAGTGTACTGTCTAATTATGTCTTGCTGCTTTTAATGTCAATGTAAAGCACTTTGAATTACCTTGTGTTGAATTGTGCTATATAAATACATTAGCCTTGCCTTGTTAAATGAGTCCCTGGCAGTATCTTTCCTCGTTTTCAGCACCATGGACAGCGACAGAGTTCTGTTCTTGTTTCAGCACCATGGACAGCGACATAGTTCTGTCCTCGTGTTTCAGCACCATGGACAGCGACAGAGTTCTGTTCTGGTGTTTCAGCACCATGGACAGCGACAGAGTTCTGTTTTTCGTGTTTCAGCACCATGGACAGCGACAGAGTTCTGTTCTGTGTTTCAGCACCATGGACAGCGACAGAGTTCTGTTTCTTGTGTTTCAGCACCATGGACAGCGACAGAGTTCTGTTCTGTGTTTCAGCACCATGGACAGCGACAGAGTTCTGTTTTTCGTGTTTCAGCACCATGGACAGCGACAGAGTTCTGTTCTGTGTTTCAGCACCATGGACAGCGACAAAGTTCTGTTCTCTGTTTCAGCACCATGGACAGCGACACACTTCTGTTTTCTTGTGTTTCAGCACCATGGACAGCGACACAGTTCTGTTCGTGTTTCAGCACCATGGACAGCGACAGAGTTCTGTTTTTCGTGTTTCAGCACCATGGACAGCGACAGAGTTCTGTTCTGGTTTCAGCACCATGGACAGCGACAGAGTTCTGTTTTTCGTGTTTCAGCACCATGGACAGAGACAGAGTTCTGTTCTCTGTTTCAGCACCATGGACAGCGACAGAGTTCTGTTCTCGTGTTTCAGCACCATGGACAGCGACATAGTTCTGTCCTCTGTTTCAGCACCATGGACAGCGACAGAGTTCTGTTTTCTCGTGTTTCAGCACCATGGACAGCGAACAGAATTCCAGTCTGGTTCAGTGTCAGACTCGTTGACAGCAACTCTGAAATCTCTGTTTCAGAAACACTGACAGCAGTCACGAACACTTTACTTACACGGGATTCAGTCACAGAGTCAGAGCCTGAATAAGCTGAATTTTGAGGGGATGACATTTTTTTTTTTTTAACAGTAAGTCATTGTAACTTCACATTACATTTCAAAAAAGTCGCTGTGCTTTAAAGTTTAAAGTACACAACCAACGATCCTCCTTTTAGGCTTTAACATTTATCAACATGACTCGTCAGTTAAGTCATACTTACATGTTTCACAGCTGATATTTTAATTAGATTTGTCACCTTTAAATAGGTGATGGCTAAACTATGCACGATAGCCATTTTCATAAACCTTGGAATATTTTTTTTTTTCAAATCTCACTTGAGAAAGTCACGACTTATTCCCAGTACTGGAGTTGAGGGGGGATGAGGGGGATGGCATCCCCCCTGAAATAAAAACGGTCAAAATCATCCCCCCTGTAAAACTGCCATCCCCCCTTTCCATTCATTATGTCATTTCATCAATGAATGTGGTTTTACTGCTATTTCAACATTTAGAGTCATCACCAGAAAAATAACACCAGAAAAATAACTTATTTGACAATTTTCACTTGTTTCAAGTAAATTTTCACTTGAAATAAGTAGAAAAATCTGCCAGTGGGACAAGATTTATCTTCGCATTACAAGCAAAAAAATCTTGTTCCACTGGCAGATTTTTCTACTTATTTTAAGTGACAATCTACTTGAAACAGGTGAAAATTGTTGTTTTTTCCAGTGATGAGTCTTGTTTTAAGTGTAATGAGATTTTTTTACTAAAATGAGACATTTTAACTAGAAATAAGACAAATATTCTTGTTAAGATTTTGAGTTTTTGCAGTGATCCATTTAACTTATCCTGTGAAGGACAGAGTCATATTGATAAGTTCAGAAAACTGTTTTTTATTGTTGTGTTTTGATGTATTTGATGTAAGCCCAGTGGATATTTAAAGCTTACAGAAGGCTTGAAACAGGTGAAAATTGTTGTTTTTTCCAGTGACGAGTCTTGTTTTAAGTGTAATAAGATTTTTTTTTACTCTTTTTTTACTTTAATCAGCACAAATTATCTGTCCCCATATGATAAAATCCCCCCCCCCTTTTTTTTTTTTTTTTTTTTTTTACAACTCCAGTACTGCTTATTCCCCTCATTAACGCCTTTATCCGGCGTAGGTGCCGTTGCCCTCTGCTTGATATAGTCCAGATCCCACCCCTTACTGTCTGCCATGACCGTCCTCTACAATACGATACTGTATTCTTTGTACCTCCCCTTTCTCGCCTTCAGTCTGTGCATCCCAGCCTTTCCTTCCCTTCCTAGATATCCGTCCCACACCTCTCCGCCTCTCCGCGAACAGCTCCTATCTCCTACGGCGAGGAGAGGAAAAAAAAAAACAGAGCAGAACAGAACTGTTTGAAACACAAATCCCACTTCTAGTGCTCCCTTTTCTCATTGCCCTTACTGACGGACTTCATTACTTTACCCCCCTCTTCGCGCCAATGCCAGAGAACGCGCAGAAACCAAGGATTTTTTCCTCTTGAGCATGAGAAGGATTGCCAATTCATCCGCAATCCAACATCACCGACCGAGCCACCAGCATGAGCACTGGATACATATGCTCCTCCAGCAGAAGTTGTTGGCTAGAGAACTAACCAACCTTGGACCACGATTTCAGCTAAAGAGGGGAGAGTCAGTTTTAGGTAAGTGCGCTTTTATACCGACTTAGAACTCACACATAATATGACGGGATCATTTGTTGTACATCATAATTTTTTAGGTCCATCGCTGACCACGAGGTTGTATAGCCGGGTAGGCTGGGCGAAATTCTGGCCACATTTATGGCGATGTTGCGTGGTCAGCATGTTATATAGTGTTGGCCGGTGGTGTCCTTTCCTTTCCAGGATGATTTTTTTTCTCCCCTTCCCGTTGTCACGGTGAAGATAGCCCTTAAATGATCGTCGTACAAGTACTATCGAAGCTCCGCCTGGTACTCAATGTCGGCGATGCGCTCTCGGACTATTCCAAATCATAGTCTTGTATAATCTTCATCTCCAAACATTATGTAAATCAATTAGTGTCACATTTGAGACTGCGTTTTTTTTTCTCTGCTGCTCCTTATGGAGGTGATGCTGCAAAAAAAATGAAATAAAAATAAATCCACAGCGACTCAGTCAGTGAAAGAAATTGCATAGGGCAACATCCCGAGTAAAGGTATAAGCATGCCTGCAGATCACTAAGGAGTCAATATTTGTATTCAAGCTTATACAAGAGCCTTTCAGCATCCGTGCATGTGGAAACTGCATTCCCCCACCAACTAAAAGTATCTAAACAGAGGCTCCTCTTATTGTCCTTCAATCCCAATATTACATTTTACAGATGATGTATAAGCCTTAGATGCGCTCATGCATTGATGGCCTGTCCTGCAGAGTGCTGCCTTAGTGGAGGGAAAGTACAGCACATGTATGTTTTGTTTTAGTATGTGTGCCACCAGTGAAGGCAAAGTTGCCGTTCCCTCAAGTTGCTGAGATTGCTGTTCCACCGGCCAACTGCGAGGGGAGCTCCAGCTCTTTTCCACCGGGTGTCCTCATGCGTCCACGGGCGAGATAACTGTCTGATACAGAAACACAAACTCTATGAAATTAGACGAGCAGCTTCTGTTTGAAATGGCTCTGTAATCCCGTAACTGCTGCTGCTCCTCTTTTTGAAAAGCGAAACCTAAGTTAGTAATTCATGTAACATTGAAGAAATGCGTCGTAAGAATGCAACTTTAGAGCGAAAAATTATCAGATTTGATTTAAAACAATGCAAATCAGAGCACTGTGAAGAGAACCGTGCACACACAAATTCAAAAGTTTTTTTGTGATCAAATTTTTATTTCTTTTTTCCTTTTTCTGAAAAAAACCCAACATGGTGCATGTATATATTTTAACAAAAAAACACCAATAGATAACAACAACAAATGAATGGATAAATGTAATAACAAAAAGCAAATACAAAAAAAAAAAAAAAAGTAATGCCCATATTATTAAGTATAACAATGCAAAATTAACACATAAATTAAGGGCAAAAATAAATAAATATATAAATAAATAAAAAATTCAAACAAATTCAAAAGTTAAGCTCTTTTTTCTAAAAAAACAAAACAACCCAAAGTGAAATATTACTTATATTATTACTTCTACTTCATATTTTTACTTATACCACTACAGTCACTCTGCTGTAGATTTTTCTGACATTCGTAAATTTATATATTTTTTTGTACATAGGGAGACATGCGCTGTTCATTTTTATTCTACTTTATTCTTGTTCTATTTGACATTTTCAACGTCTTGCTGCTCAGTTGTCCTGCAATTGCCCCTCGGTGATGAATAAAGTTTTCTGAATCTGAATCTGAATCTGAATATTATTAACAGCAAGTCAGTTCCCCCTCCTGCTTCCCGCTTCTTTACACGTGCAGTGCCGAAAATTGCACTGGCAGCGGAAATTGCAAGAAGAAAAGCTGCCTTATCCGGACTGCTTCATTCAATCTGGTGGCCTTTTAAGTGGTGAAACGCTGGCAACATGTAATCGTTTTCCAAAATGAAAAGCATTTCTAAATCACATTCCTAAAAAATGAAAATGCCAGCAGTAGCTTAAAGCTATATTTGTGTCATGTCTTTAGATGACCCAGTGTTAATCATTCTTTGAAAGACTGAAAAGGAAAACATGCAGGAGCAAAAAGTGCCTGTGAAACTTACAGTTGGATTGTTTTCAGGGAATTAAGATTCAAATAAACATTGTCAGGAACGGGGGAAACTGATAAGGATGGCGTTACCAAAACTTCGTCGCGAAACAAAGAACAATTCCAGTGTTGTATTCACCAGCTCACTCCCCGTCTGCTTCTCTGTACCTCTTTGTATTCTTGTGTTAGCGCGGCTGCATTGTTTATGTGGGTGCTGGCTGCAGCTGTAACAGCCAGAAGGGCTGCCTCCCAAGAGGTTATGGGGGGAAAAAAAGATCTGCTTTTATTAGAAACACACAATGGGGTCATATAATGACATATGACAAACTCTCACAAGTCCTGGCAAGTTCACAGTCTTTTGGAAGAGCAGCTGATTCAGTTGACCTCCGTAAAAGACTGTCTGACCTTTGTGCTGCTGCTGCCAGTCGTGCAAGACCACATGAGTCAAAAAATGCTTGGACAGCGTCATGTTCGAAGGCTATTCTTAGCCCAGTGGAGATAGTTGGACTATAATTTGATTTTTTTTAAAAAAAGAAAAGACTCACTCTACAAGTTTGTTTGGGAAATACTCACCTTTACTGTACATGCCAGATTTCACGTAAGCCAAAGCGGCTTTGTGAAGTCAAAAACTGTATAAAGCTTCTGCAAACTTCAAAGCCCATTTCATTTTTTCAACCATTGAGGAATGCAATAACCAGTACTCGAGTTGTAAAAAAACATCAGGGGGGATGGTGGATTTGATCATATGGGGACAGATAATTTGTGCTGATTACAAATAATATAATATATTATAAATAATAGCAGTGACCAAAACAGCTGCAGAAATACTGCAGGAATGACATAGCAGCAGTTAAATGCAGCCTTCTGTAAGCTTTAAATATCCACTGGGCTTACATCAAATACATCAAAACACAACAATAAAAAACACTTTTCTGAACTTATCAATATGACTCTGTCCTTCACAGGATAAGTAACATGGATCACTGCAAAAACTCAAAATCTTAACAAGAATATTTGTCTTATTTCTAGTTAAAATGTCTCATTTTAGTAAAAAAAATCTCATTACACTTAAAACAAGACTCATTACTGGAAAATACAACAATTTTCACCTGTTTCAAGTAGATTTTCACTTGAAATAAGTAGAAAAATTTGCCAGTGGAAAAATATTTTTTTGCTTATAATAAAAAGATAAATCTGGTCCCACTGGCAGATTTTCCTACTTATTTCAAGTGAAAATTTACTTGGAACAGGTGAAAATTGTCAAATAAGTTATTTTTCTGGTGTTATTTTTCTGGTGATGACTCTAAATGTTGAAATAGCAGTAAAACCACATTCATTGATGAAATGACATAAGAGATGGAAAGGAGGGATGGCAGTTTTACAGGGGGGATGATTTGGACCGTTTTTATTTCAGGGGGGGATGCCGTCCCCCTCATCCCCCTCATCCCCCCTCAACTCCAGTCCTGGCAATAACCACACACTGTTGACTAAATACTGTATCTTAACAAGGGGCGTCTTTACACAACCCTATTTCTTTAGTCAGATTAGGGGACCATCATTTGAATATTTGCTAGTGAAGATGAGCTTTAAAAGACATGATCAAGAAATATGCTGCACAGCTGAAGTTAAAAAGCAAAAAAAAAGAAAATGTATTTATTGATCAACATGCATATGTGTATTGAGAGTCTAAAAATAACGTTGTTTATAGTCTGGAAGCCTAGCTATTGATGTACCTGAAGGTAAGATGATCCTTAGACATTGAATGAATGGTACTTGCAGGGCCTGTGGTTTCAACTCATGTAGGGTTTTTCATTTAAAAGTGAGTTCCTGTACTTTAAATTCAGTATTGGTCACACAAAAGACATTAAAGTGGCAGTTGATTGCTTTAATACTGCCATAAATAGCATTGTTTGATTAGAACTTGTCACCAACAAAACTGTTTAAAAAAACATTTTGTCATTTATGTATTTTTTTCATTCAAACCTGCACTCTTGGAACTTTTAGATTTTCCAAGACACACCAAGTTCATGCATCTAACGCTGCTGCTTGCTTCTTGCCAGGTACACACGTGGACAAAATTGTTGGTACCCCTCAGTTAAAGAAGGAAAAACCCACAATTCTCACTGAAATCACTTGAAACTTACAAAAGTAACAATAGATAAAAATGTATTGAAAATTAAATAATTAAAATCAGCCATTACTTTTGAATTGTTGATTAACATAATTATAAAAAAAACAAACTAATGAAATAGAGCTGGACAAAAATGATGGTACCCATAACTTAATATTTTGTTGCACAACCTTTTGAGGCAATCAATGCAATTAAACGATTTCTGTATTTGTCAATGAGCGTTCTGCAGCTTCAACAGGTTTTTGAGTTTTATGAAGATAGAGTTGATGTGCCATAAAAAAGCGAGACTGGAATTTGCAAAAATGCATGTTGACAAGCCACAAAGCTTCTGGGAGAATGTCCTTTGGACAGATGAGACCAAACTGGAGCTTTTTGGTAAGGCACATCAACTCTATGTTCATAGACTCAAAAACCAAGCATAGGAAGAAAAGAACACTGTCCCTACGGTGAAACATGGAGGAGGCTCAGTAATGTTTTGGGGCTGCTTTGCTGCATCTGGCACAGGGTGTCTTGAATGTGTGCAAGGTAAAATGAAATCTGAAGACTATCAAGGCATTCTGGAGAGAAATGTGCTGCCTAGTGTCAGAAAGCTTGGTCTCAATCGCAGGTCATGGATCTTCCAACAGGACAACGATCCAAAACACACAGCCAAAAACACCCAAGATCGGCTGAGAGAAAAGCGTTGGACTATTCTAAAGTTCCTTCCATGAGCCCAGATCTGAATCCTATTGAACATCTGTGGAAGGAGCTGAAACATGCCATTTGGAGAAGACACCCATCACACCTGAGACAACTGGAGCAGTTTGCTCATGAGGAGTGGGCCAAAATACCTGTTGACAGCTGCAGAACGCTCATTGACAAATACAGAAATCGTTTAATTGCATTAATTGCCTCAAAAGGTTGTGCAACAAAATATTAAGTTATGGGTACCATCATTTTTGTCCAGCCCTATTTCATTAGTTTGTTTTTTTTAATAATAATGTTAATCAACAATTCAAAAGTAATGGCTGATTTTGATTATTTAATTTTCAATAAATTATTATTTATTAGGGCCCGAGCACCTTCAGTGCGAAGGCCCTATTGTATTTGCAGGAATTCTTTGTATTATTTTTTTTTTTATTATTATTTTTCTGACAAAAGGAAGGCCTTTTTGCCCCCCTAAACATGCCCAAAAAGTCACCAAATTTTGCATGCAAGTCAGGCCTGGCGAAAAATTTGATATTTCATGGTTTGCATTAATGGGCGTGGCAAAACGGCTCAACAGCGCCCCCCGGAAAACTTTGTGCCTCAAGCCCCATGATACGATTTGACGTACATGCACGAAAATCGGTACACACCTGTATCATGGCACAACTTAAAGAAAAGTCTCTTGGCGTCATGCCCGAAACCGAACAGGATGTCGGCCATTTTGAATTAGTCGTGTCATTTTGGCGCAATTTATGCCATTCCTTCGGCAGTTAATACGGCCCGAACCTTAACGTGCACCCAGGTGTGTTATACATCAAAATGTGCGTCTCCATCCTCCGACACCACGCATTACTTTTCTCTTTCAAAAGCGTTACCGTGGCGACGCTAGATGCCAAAAAGCCCGCCCACCCTTGATCTGATTGGTTCAGACAGAAAAAACTTTGCGCCTCAAGCCCCACAATACGGTTTGACGTACATGCACGAAAATCGGTACACATCTTTATCATGTTGCTACTTAAAGAAAAGTCTCTTGGCGCCATGGCCAAAACCGAACAGGAAGTCGGCCATTTTGAACATTCTGAATGAATCGCGTAATTTTGGAGCAATATGAGCCATTCCTTTGAGAATTAATACGGCCCGAACCGTAACGTGCACCCAGGTGTGTTATACATCAAAATGTGCGTCTCTATCCTGCGACTACGCGCATTACTTTTCTCTTTCAAAAGTGTTACCGTGGCGACGCTAGATGCCATAAGGCGCGCCCCCCCTTCATCTGATTGATCCATATTTGATAGTTCCCCAAAAGGCACCAAATTTGGCACGCAAGCCAGGCCTGGAGATAAATTTGATATTTCATGGTTTGCATTAATGGGCGTGGCAAAATGTCTCAACAGCGCCCCCCGGAAAACTTTGTGCCTCAAGCCCCACAATACGGTTTGACGTACATGCACGAGAATCGCTACACACCTGTATCATGGCACAACTTAAAGAAAAGTCTCTTGGAGCCATGGCCAAAACCGAACAGGATGTCGGCCATTTTGAATAAATTGTGTCATTTTGGCGAAATTTATGCCATTCCTTCGAGAGTTAATTCAGCCCGAACCGTATCGTGCACCCAGGTGTGTTATACATCAAAATGTGCGTCTACATCCTGCGACACCACGCATTACTTTTCTCTTTCAAAAGTGTTACCGTGGCGACGCTAGACGCCAAAAGGCGCGCCCCCCCTTCATGTGATTGGTCCATATTTGATAGTTCTCCAAAAGTCACCAAATTTTGCATGCAAGCCAGGCCTGGTGATAAATTTTATATTTCATGGTTTGCATTAATGGGCGTGGCCTAACGGCTCAACAGCGCCACCTTGAATACTTTTCTCTCCCATAACTTTTGAATGGTTTGACATAGAGAGTCGTGGGTGGTGTCATCAGATTCTGTATGGAGTCCTTGACCTTCATTGGCCTGAATTAGCCCCGCCCCTTCTTCTGATTGGTTGTCCCTTTTTTCTGCTATAAACTTTGAATGGTTTGACATAGGAAGTCGTAGGTGGTGTCAAGGGACTCTGCAATGAGTCCTTGAGCTTCTTTGGCCTGAATTAGGCCCGCCCCTTCTTCTGATTGGTTGTCCCTTTTTTATAATAAAATCGCCACGAGCCGCCAGTCGCTCTCGCGCTGACTCCCGCTTCCTGATTCAAACGTCTGCCGGCCCCGCCCCCCGACCAATCGATGGCGAGTAGGGTGATGACGGCCCCGCCTCCCGACCAATCAGTGGCGCGGAGGGTGATGACGGCCCCGCCCCCGACCAATCGGTGGCGAGTAGGGTGATGACGGCCCCGCCCCCCGACCAATCAGTGGCGAGTAGGGTGATGACGGCCCCGCCCCCCGACCAATCAGCTCCCTGTAATGTGGTGACGTCAGAAATATTCCCAGCTCAGCCCGGTTACAACCTTGGCAGAATGGTTACAGAAAAAGTAATAATTAAAATAGTAGGGTTTTACTAATATTTATAACTTACAAATATTTAAAAAAATTAGAAAAAACAGCTCCAGACTTACATTACTAAATATCGATATGTTGGTCTCTCCTAATTCAGTAGGTCAAATAGAAATGAGAAGCTGAGTCTTAGCTCAGCCAGAGCGTTCCCGTCTTTGGAGTCAGAGATCAGAGTTCGATTCCCGCAGTATCCAGACTTTTTTGTCAGCAATTTTTTTTTTTCTACATCAATATGTGCGTCCCTGTCCTGCAACGACGCACATTACTTTTCTCATTTAAAAGCGTTACCGCGGCAACGCTAGACACCAAAAAGTGCGCCCACCCTTCATCTGATTGGTTCAGAGGGAAAAAACATTGAGCCTCAAGCCCCATAATACGGTTTGACGTACATGAACGAAAATCGGTACACACCTGTATCATGTCGCAACTTAAAGAAAAGTCTCTTGGCGCCATGGCCGAAATTGAACAGGAAGTCGGCCATTTTGAATTAATTGTGTAATTTTGGCGCAATTAATGCCATTCCTTCGGCAATTAATATGGCCCGAACCGTAACGTGCATCCAGGTGACTTATACCTCAAAATGTGCGTCTCCATCTTGCGACTACGCGCATTACTTTTCTCTTTCAAAAGTGTTATTGTGGCGATGCTAGACGCCAAAAAGCGTGCCCCCTTAATCTGATTGGTCCATATTTGATAGTTCTCCAAAAGTCACCAAATTTTGCATGCAAGCCAGGCCTGGTGATAAATTTGATATTTCATGGTTTGCATTAATGGGCGTGGCAAAATGGCTCAACAGCACCCCCCGGAAAACTTTTCTCTGCCATAACTTTTGAATGGTTTGACATAAAGAGTCATGGGTGGTGTCATGGGACTCGGTATTGAGTCCTTGACCATAATTGGTGAAAATTAGCCCCGCCCCTTCTTTTGATTGGTTGTCCCTATTTCCTGCTATAACTTTTGAATGGTTTGACATGGAGAGTCGTGGGTGGTGTCATCAGACTCTGTATGGAGTCATTGACCTTCATTGGCCTGAATTAGCCCCGCCCCTTCTTGTGATTGGTTGTCCCTTTTTTCTGCTAGAACTTTTGAATGGTTTGACATAGGAAGTCGTGGGTGGTGTCATTTCTGATATGCTTATGGGGGGCGGCGGCCGTGAGTGCGAGGGCCCGTTCATCGCTGCTTGCAGCTTTAATTAGGGCCCGAGCACTTGCAGTGCGAAGGCCCTATTGTAATTGCAGGAATTATTCTTCTTCTTCTTCTTCTTATTGTTCTGACAAAAGGAAGGCCTTTTTGCCCCCCTAAACGTGCCCAAAAAGTCACCAAATTTTGCATGCAAGCCAGGTCTGGCGAAAAATTTGATATTTAATGGTTTGCATTAATGGGCGTGGCCTAACGGCTCAACAGCGCCCCCTAGAAAACTTTGTGCCTCAAGCCCCACAATGCGGTTTGTCGTACATGCACGAAAATCTGTACACACCTGTATCAGTACACAACTTAAAGAAAAGTCTCTGGGCGTCATGTCGAGAAACCGAACAGGAAGTCGGCCATTTTGAATTAATCGCGTCATTTTGGCGAAATTGATGCCTTCCTTCGGCAGTTAATACGGCCCGAACCGTAACGTGCACCCAGGTGTGTTATACATAAAAATGTGCGTCTCCATCCTCCGACACCACGCATTACTTTTCTCTTTCAAAAGCGTTACCGTGGCGACGCTAGACGCCAAAAAGTGCGCCCACCCTTCATCTGATTGGTTCAGATAGAAAAAACTTTGTGCCTCAAGCCCCACAATACGGTTTGACGTACATGAACGAAAATCGGTACACACCTGTATCATGTCGCAACTAAAAGAAAAGTCTCTTGGCGCCATGGCCGAAACCGAACAGGAAGTCGGCCATTTTGAACATTCTGAATTAATCGCGTAATTTTGGAGCAATATATGCCATTCCTTCGAGAATTAATACGGCCCGAACCGTATCGTGAACCCAGGTGTGTTATACATCAAAATGTGCGTCTCTATCCTGCGACTACACGCATTACTTTTCTCTTTCAAAAGTGTTACCGTGGCGACGCTAGACGCCAAAAGGCGCGGCCCCCCTTCATCTGATTGGTCCATATTTGATAGTTCCCCAAAAGTCACCATATTTTGCATGCAAGCCAGGCCTGGCGATAAATTTGATGTTTCATGGTTTGGATTAATGGGCGTGGCCTAACGGCTCAACAGCGCCCTCTAGAATACTTTTATCTGCCATAACTTTTGAATGGTTTGACATAGGAAGTCGTGGGTGGTGTCATGGGACTCTGTAATGAGTCCTTAAGCTTCGTTGGCCTTAATTAGCCCCGCCCCTTCTTCTGATTGGTTGTCCCGATTTTCTGCTATAACTTTGGAATGGTTTGACATAGAGAGTCGTGGGTGGTGTCATCAGATTCTTTATGGAGCCCTTGACCTTCATTGGCCTGAATTAGCCCCGCCCCTTCTTCTGATTGGTTGTCCCGATTTTCTGCTATAACTTTTGAATGGTTTCACATAGGAAGTTGTGGGTGGTGTCATTTCTGATATGCTTATGGGGGCTGTGACCGTGAGTGCGAGGGCCCGTTCATCGCTGCTTGCAGCTTTAATTTATTGTTACTTTTGTAAGTTTCAAGTGATTTCAGTGAGAATTGTGGGTTTTTCCTTCTTTAACTGAGGGGTACCAACAATTTTGTCCACGTGTGTAGATACTGAATGGAAAAGTGATGCTAAATTAAACTAATTCATTTTGTAGAGGCAGGACACTCGGTTATTAGGCATTAAAATATGATAACTCTCCCAACACAGAAGTAACAACACTAATTTATCTCGCCTGACACTGCCTTGGTCTTCACTGGCTCTGTGACAACAATAGTTGTATTTCAATCCTTTTTTAGGGCCCGAGCACTTGCAGTGCGAAGGCCCTATTGTATCTGTAGGAATTTTTCTTTCTTTCTTTCTTTCTTTCTTTCTTTCTTTCTTTCTTCTGACGAAAGGAGGGCCTTTTTGCCCCACTAAACGTGCCCAAAAAGTCACCAAATTTTGCATGCAAGTCAGGCCTGGCGAAAAATTCGATATTTAATGGTTTACATTAATGGGCGTGGCAAAATGGCTCAATAGCGCCCCCCGGAAAACTTTGTGCCTCAAGCCCCACAATACGGTTTGACGTACATGCACGAAAATCAGTACACACCTGTATCAGTACACAACCTAAAGAAAAGTCTCTTGGCGACATGGCCGAAACCGAACAGGATGTCGGCCATTTTGAATTAATCGTGTCACTTTGGCGCAATTTATGCCATTCCTTCGGGAGTTAATACGGCCCGAACCGTAACGTGCACCCAGGTGTGTTATACATCAAAATGTGCGTCTCCATCCTGCGACTACGCGCATTACTTTTCTCTTTCAAAAGCGTTACCGTGGCGACGCTAGACGCCAAAAAGTGCGCCCACCCTTCATCTGGTTGGTTCAGACAGAAAAAACTTTGCGCCTCAAGCCCCATAATACGGTTTGACGTACATGAACGAAAATCGGTACACACCTGTATCATGTCGCAACTAAAAGAAAAGTCTCTTGGCGCCATGGCCGAAACCGAACAGGAAGTCGGCCATTTTGAACATTCTGAATTAATCGCGTAATTTTGGAGCAATATGAGCCTTCCTTCGAGAATTAATACGGCCCGAACCGTAATGTGCACCCAGGTGTGTTATACATCAAAATGTGCGTCTCTATCCTGCGACTACACGCATTACTTTTCTCTTTCAAAAGTGTTACCGTGGCGGCGCTAGACGCCAACAAGCGCACCCCCCCCCTTCATCTGATTGGTCCATATTTGATAGTTCCCCAAAAGGCACCAAATTTTGCATGCAAGCCAGGCCTGGCGATAAATTTGATATTTCATGGTTTGCATTAATGGGCGTGGCAAAATGGCTCAACAGCGCCCCCCGGAAAACTTTGTGCCTCAAGCCCCACAATACGGTTTGACGTACATGCACGAAAATCGCTACACATCTGTATCATGGCACAACTTAAAGAAAAGTCTCTTGGAGCCATGGCCGAAACCGAACAGGAAGTCGGCCATTTTGAATTAATTGTGTAATTTTGGCGCAATTTATGCCATTCCTTCGGCAATTAATACGGCCTGAACCGTAATGTGCACCCAGGTGTGTTATACGTCAAAATGTGCGTCTTCATCTTGCGACTACGCGCATTACTTTTCTCTTTCAAAAGTGTTACCGTGGCGGCGCTAGACGCCAAAAGGCGCGCCCCCCCTTCATCTGATTGGTCCATATTTGACCAAATTTTGCATGCAAGCCAGGCCTGGCGATACATTTGATATTTCATGGTTTGCATTAATGGGCGTGGCCTAACGGCTCAACAGCGCCCCCTAGAATACTATTCTCTGCCATAACTTTTGAATGGTTTGACATAAAGAGTCGTGGGTGGTGTCATGGGACTCGGTATTGAGTCCTTTACCATAATTGGTGAAAATTTGCCCCGCCCCTTTTTCTGATTGGTTGTCCCTATTTCCCGCTATAACTTTTGAATGTTTTGACATAGAGAGTCGTGGGTGGTGTCATCAGACTCTGTATGGACTCCTTGACCTTCATTGGCCTGAATTAGCCCCGCCCCTTCTTCTGATTGGTTGTCCCTTTTTTCTGCTATAACTTTTGAATGGTTTGACATAGGAAGTCGTGGGTGGTGTCATCTCTGATATGCTTATGGGGGGCGGTGGACGTGAGTGCGAGGGCCCGTTCATCGCTGCTTGCAGCTTTAATTTCTGTTTTTTTTCTTTTTCTTTTTTTGATTTGGTCTGCACTGGTCGACAATTACACACACAACCCTAAACTTAATTTGCCTCACAGTTTCCTCCCATGTTCCCGACAGTAATATAATTTGATCTGTGTAGTCTAAAGGCAGTGTCTGAGGTATCTTATAAAATAAATATATCATTCTCTCTCTGTCTGACACATTTGAGCTCGGGTTTCAATGACAATGACGTTCAGCTATTACTGGTGTTTTGCTCTTTTTTTTTGTAGTTTAATTCCAGAACCTCTATTCCTTGCACCTCTTTGTAAAATTTATAGCTAGTTATTCCACTGCACAGTTGTGTAAGTGCACATTGGCGTGTATGTAATACTGGTCGGCTCTTATATCAGCGTGTTGATGCATCGTTAATGTTAACTGTACGTGGCAAGAACTCCCTCACAGCCAACATCATTTATTAAGTTTCCAGCACGGAAATTCTTGGGTGAATGTTTCACTCGCAAGAGTTCACATGTGGCAAGTAAAACGTTGGTTAAGGTACTGTGCATGTAGGTTTAATAAATGATTATTCTCATATTAATAGTAGATCAGAGGACTTCCTACGGTGTGATGTGAGAGGAGTGTTATGGTAATGAAGCACAGAGAATTCCCAGCCGGTCTCTTTGCTCTCTGAAAGTCACTGCTTCCATATGTTGCAGGAAAAAGAAGAGAAACATTGGACCTGCTAAGCACTGAACCGTAAACTAGGTAACTGAGTAAATATGGGGAAGGTCTTGATGGCTAGGGAATCAGTTTCCTCACACATACGGGGACAGTTTAAAAGTGATGCTGGAAGAGACTGTTACACATTGATATGTGAAGCTACTGTACGTTTAATCAGATATCTTAACATTTTTGCTTGCAATCTGTGCTCCATGAAAGCATGTGAGGGGGCTCACAAGATGCTGCTTTCACCACCCCACATTCTTTATTATAATTATTCTTCACTCGTAGGTCCACCTTAAAGGTGACCTATTATGGCATTTAATGTATATTTTAAACAGGCCTTGAATATCTTAAAAACAATCTAAAGCTTGTTTTTCTACATAAAACAGAAATTCAGCCTGTGGGCCATGTCTCTAGTTTTACCGCTTCTAAAGCCTTTTTCTGTGCTTCATTTTAAGGGAAGGGGGGGGTATGATAATGAGGCTCTGTGCTGATTGGCTGCTTGAATGACGTGTAGCAGGGGAGGAGAATAAACCTCCGGGCAGAAGAGCAGCGGCTGCATGTCCCATGCCAGGGAGCTTCTGTGACAAAAATCAATTCCATTGCTTTATTTTGTATTAGACTGTCCTAACTGGCCGTGAGTTTAACAGTTTCAGTGTGGACAGAGAGCGTCCGATGTCACGCAGCTCGACGTGATAGTCGGCAGTTATGACACGGTGTAAACGGATCTTAAAGCCTGATTTACGGTTCTGCGTTAAATCGACGCGTACCCTACGCCGTAGGCTCTGCATTGGTGTAACGCGGAACCATAAATCAACCTTTAGTTACCTGACCGGGTCACCTCGTCTTCACACTAATTCACGCAGGAAGATTTAATTGAATTCTAAACAGGGACACCAGTTATTTACTCCGATTGCTAATCATTTCATATGTTACAAGAAATCACAACACTGAATTTTCACAAATGGCAACTTTATTGTTAAAAAAATAACATAAGTTGTATATAAATAACATTTATGCACTATTGCTGGCTCAAGGAAGGACCGTGCGTCTTCTGAAGGTGTCGTTGAAGCTTCAAGTGCTTGGAAGATCTGAAACCATAAACAGAAAAAAAAATGTATTACGGTACGGGGCCCGGGTGCTCCGGAGCTAAGCTAAATACTTGTAGACAAATATAAATAACATAAATACAATAACGTCACTTACCGCTGACTCGTGTGCAGTTGCCGGGTCCGTGCTGTTGGAACTGATCCTTTTATGAGGGTAAATGTTGATGCAAAAACTCATCTTAACTGTCCCTCGTTGTTCAAACAGCCACCGCTTCTAAACAATGGCGGAGCTCCGCATTTACTTTTAGTCGCGGACATTTAAATCCAGGCTTTTCACGCTCTCTAGTCTCTCACTCACAGAGAGTTAAAACAAGCGCACCTAGTTAGATAGTTAGATACGTCAGTTGTTGTGCGTGCTATGCAGAAAGATGTGGCACTTTTCCTCTAGCACCTACTCGGCTCTACTCATCTCCACTCGGCCTGGTTTCTTTTCCACTACAATCCAGCACCTGGAGCAGAAGTAGGAGGTTGGAGAAGCTGCTGTGGCGTATTTGATTGTGTATCTAAATGAAGAAGACAACAACACTAAAGATGTAGAACCTGGAGGAGATGATAGATGTGCTGCTGGTCTGTGGCTTGTGTTTGATATCAAGTTAAAACATGAGAGAGAGAAAAGCTTCAAGCGGCAACGCTTTTTAATTTTTTTAGTTTGTCTCAGCGCTAGGAATGGGAGATATTTTACCGTTCACGATAAACCGTCAAAAAATTCCCCACGGTAAGAATTTGTATCTCACGGTAAAAATGATAAATTCCTGATGGTGACGTTTTTGTGTAAAACTGATTTATGGAAGGAAGGAAGGAAGGAAGGAAGGAAGGAAGGAAGGAAGGAAGGAAGGAAGGAAGGAAGGAGCCAGAAAGAAAGATATAGATATAGATATGAGCAAGAAAGAAAGAAAGAAAGAAAGAAAGAAAGAAAGAAAGAAAGAAAGAAAGAAAGAAAGAAAGAAAGAAAGAAAGAAAGAAAGAAAGAAAGAAAAAAGCATAAATTCCCGTTGATGAGGTTTTTGTGTAACAAACATGGTGGATCTGAGAGCGAGATAGATTTATAGTTACAAAGGTGGAGTTGAATTGGTATTTTTTTAATCGTCATTTTCATCGTTATCGGGATAAATGCCAGAAATTATCGTGATACATTTTTTAGTCCATACCGCCCATCCCTACTCGGCGCTGCTGAAAAGTGCGTTGGTATCCGCAAGCAGCTATGAAGTGACAGAGCTCCTGGTAGATCTGGTCGTTCCTTATCGTCCGTCTAGATCCCTTTTTAATTCTCTCCTCAGCACCAGGTTTATGAACATCTGACCCTCAGAGTTGGATCAGAAACAGACTTCTGCTGCCGTTGCTGGTCAAATAAAATCAACAAGAATCTCCGTCAGAGTCTCTTTCTCTGACGTCACATCCTGACTCAGAGTCTGACTCCAACCCCCCGACCAATCGGTGACCTGTAGTGTGATGACCAGGGGTGAAAGTAGATTAAAGTTCTTGCTGCTACTACGACCCCAACCTTCATGGCTTGTTCTCCTCCCACCACCAGCTTCTTCATCCCTGAACACGCATTACATTTTTTAACGCCTGTACGGTGTAGAAATTAGAAACACTTGACACTGTGTAGGCCTATAGCAAATGATTTATTTAAATGGTGTAAATAAAGGCCAGTCCGGACCAAGGATTGTCACAGAATCATTTGTAAATGTTGAAAAAACTTTCAAAATCATAAGAATTTGTTTTGTTTCAAATTAGAATAAATTTACAGTTAAATTCATCAGCAGCTGAACAGTTAACAAGTCTGTCTTTGAATTTTCAGAACATTGGGCACATAAATGAAAAAAGAGTAAAAGATGAGTAAAATGTCTCAAAATGTCTCTTACAATGTGTGCATTGAAATGGAAAAAAACTTCTGAAGCATTTTTTTCATCAAAGCAAAACACTTAAAGGAGCTTGAGGCCGGATTGTGGCAGGATTTATGAAAAAAATCCGTATACGTTTTAAGTTTTCTAGTAATAATGTCAGATGAAGCGTTCCAAACCCAAAAGAATGTTTCCTCTAGTGTTTCTCTCCTTTGCCTTGAACAGGCTGTGTGCTGCAAAATGTGCTGCAATTCGGTCCCGAATTTCCCGCGCTGTCCTGTGGATGTGACGTCACATGACGCTGCATGCACGTTCTCCCCGTTCTCCCGTGCCGGCTTCACTGTTGGCTGCAGTACCCCCAACGGCCGTCGTGGTGAAGGGTGGCGCTAGAGAGTCTCATTTCTTAAAAGGAGCCTCAAGCTCCTTTATAACATAAAAAAAAACGTTACTTCAACATTTTTGACGCTTTTTTCTTTTTTTCCTGAAACGAGGAATGAAAACCAATCACAAATATCATATTTCTGATTATTTGGCGTGTGATTATTTACCAGCATATTTGAAATATGCCGTGTGTCAGCCAACCACAAAAATTTTGGAATTTTGATGGAATCATTTATTTTTTGTCCTTGCCCGTCGGTGCAAATGACGGGCAATAAAAATAGATAAAGTGCGTGGAGGGTCCTTTTATAAATACACTTTTTTTCACCATTTGAATTCCTATTATGCAGCTATTTTTGTTTTACTGATTTTGAAATTACCAGTTTGACATCCTGCACAAACGTGCATATATATATATATATATATATATATATATATATATATCCTTCCTTCTTCCCTTCCTCTTTTCTCCCTGCCTTCCTTCCTTCCTTCCTTCCTTCCTTCCTTCCTTCCTTCCTTCTTTCCTTCCTTCCTTCCTTCCTTCCTTCCTTCCTTCCTTCCTTCCTTCCTTCCTTCCTTCCTTCCTTCCTTCCTTCCTTCCTTCCTTCCTTCCTTCCTTCACGTACGTTGTGCGTGGATTTAACACAGAACCATAAATCAGTTTTACACAAAAACGTCATCAATGGGAATTTATTGTTTTTACCGCGAGATACAAATTCTTACTGTGGGGAATTTCTTTGACGGCATATCGTGAACGGTAAAATATCACCCATTCCTAGTTTGTACACTATAAAAAAGTACATTTTCAGTGAAACCACCTGCAGATGCAAATTGACTCTAACAAATGGATAAAATCATGCGCACTAATCTGGTTACACCTGAAATTGGATTTATTAGGAAAACTAAACGGCTTGGATTCAGCCTATTTTCCTTCAACATGCAATGTTTTTTTTTTTCTACTTCAATTTGAACCCTCATTTGCTGCATTGTACATCGCTGCTCCCCTGAGCTGCAATATAGGTCACTTATGCATGCTGGAAGCCAGCGGCATCAGCAAACAGCACAGTGACTCACCAGCATCCCATCGTTCATGGGTCAGTCCCTGACCCCACTCCCACTCCAAAAACACTGCTCTGCACTTTAATTATTCAAAATTAGGACCAACTGTACTGTATGGAACTGAAAATAGTAACTTGTCATATCTGTACAGCCCACATATGATCAGTTTCAGAAAAAAAAACATGAAATGATTTAAACAGTCTTTGTGTTTCTCCAGGAATGTAATTATGGGTACCTAAAATGTTCCAGTAGAGAGTGCTTCACACTTGTTAGTCAGCGCAAGAAAGGCTGGAAAAGATTAAAACCTTCTCTGCTGGAGACCTAATTAAAATTTTTCAGACAGATTATCTTCCCATGATCGTCCACAATTATTTTTTTTTGTACACAGAGAGAGAGTTATTTGACTCATACAAGTGTTATTTTCTTATTAAATTTACACTTCATGATGCAGGTGTGAGAGACAGAGGAGATCTTGACACTAACTTTTCGGGATGATACATGTTCTCTCAGCCATTTTTATCTTCCTCGGCCATTTTTCATGGTGCTAAATGTCTGTCATTTAGGGTTAGGAAGGTGTGTGTGTGTGTGTGTGTGTGTGTGTGTGTGTGTGTGTGTGTGTGTGTGTGTGTGTGTGTGTGTGTGTGTGTGTGTGTGTGTGTGTGTGTGTGTGTGTGTGTGTGTGTGTGACATGGTCTTTTATAAATGCCACGATATTTTTAGGCCATGTCGCGATACACAATATATATTAGGGCTGGGCGATATATTGAGATTTTAATATATATCGATATATTTTCAAACGCAATATGGTACGAGACAATATCGTTTATATCGATTAAAAAAAATAATATTTATATATATATATATATTTTTATTTTTTTTATGATTTTGATATAGCTTATTTTGTGACAAATTGATTTGAATGTTTTATTTGAGATTTGCACAAATGTTTTGTTATTTGCACAACTGTCAACCTCAGTGGAAAAGTCTGCCTGTTACTGTCTACATTGTATTAATTGCACAGTGTATTTTAATTTAATTGTTATGCAGGAAAGGGATATTTGTTTTATTTTATTCAAGAAGCATTTTCATTCTATATATGCAGGCAGTTTATTTTTATTTCATTTCTTTTATACATTTTGATATTGTGCAGACCTCTGTTAATAAAGGAACCTGTGTGACATTTGGCACGAGGCTTTGTATTAAAACTGACTGTTTTTTTAAGGGTTTGCCTCAGAAAAAAATGAAGCTAACAGAGATGCTAACAGAGATGCTAACAGAGATGCTATGCTATAATGCTTTGGGGGAAACCCCAATTATGGCACAGAAAAAATATCGATATATATCGAGTATCGCCATTCAGCTAGAAAATATCCAGATATGACTTTTGTTCCATATCGCCCAGCCCTATAATATATCTCGATATTTTGCCTTGAATTAACAATTTGCTGCATACAAACACACCAGTATGATGATTCTATATGTCTACATTAAAACATTCTTGTTCATACTGCATTAATATATCTGATCATTTTAAACTTAGGGGAAATCACAACTAAGTCAAATTTACCGAAACTGTATTTATCAAACAGTGAGTGGCACAAACGTAAAATTGTCATTTCAAAGCAGAAAATGCACATTTTGTGCCAAACGGTCACGGAGACAACAAAGAAGTTACTGCACTTATGTGAATGATGTAACTCATTTCAAAACGCAAAATTAAACGGCACTTTTTGTACGTAATGCAACTACAATATTTTAAAAGAAATAAAAGTGCCTTTTTGTGCATGTTGTCACTATGACATTTATATATATTTATATATTAGGAATGGGCGATATTTTACCGTTCACGATAAACCGTCAAAAAAATTCCCCACGGTAAGAATTTGTATCTCACGGTAAAAACGATAAATTCCCGATGATGATGTTTTTGTGTAACAAACATGACGGAAGGCGATGGATCCTGAGAGCGAGGATGGCAGCACAGTGGCTTAGTGGTTAGCACTGTTGCCTCACAGCAAGAAGGTCACCGGTTCGACTCCCAGGCTCAGCAGGACCTTTCTGTGTAGAGTTTGCATGTTCTCCCCGTGCTTGCGTGGGTTTCCTCCGGGTACTCCAGTTTCCTTGATCATTCTAAATTGCCCGTAGGTGTGAGTGTGTCTGGTTGTTTGTGGGGACTGCGGGTGGAAACTAGCAATTCTGCTAAAACCTGTCGTATTCACACTGCTTAATGTAGTGTGCATTAATATGCATTGTCCCGTCTAAATAAACTTTGAAGGAGCTCGTCGTTAAACGATCTGGAACTGGTTTGGATTTCAAAAGAGAGATGAGGAGCAAACATCGTCTAATATATGCAGAGTCTGCAAAAAAGAAGGAAATGGTTGTTACATTTTGATATAACGTTTGACTATTACGAAAAAAAATTGCAATAGTATCTAATTCGTGGCATTTTCCAAACACAGGTTAATTTGCACATTTTATTTATATTAGGAGGTCATCACTGATAGGATTTTATTTTCAGTTAACTTTTATTTATTTGTCCTGTTTCTTTATTTATCAGGTTGTATTTTTTTCTACTTTGTGATTTTATAAGCTAATAAAACTTGAAGGACAAGGTACTTTTGCTGTTTGCACTGTTATCCCACTGTTTAAGCCATGCAGTTTGAATAAATGTTGACTCTGTTCTTACATTTCAAACTTGTTTCATTTGAGTCATTACACTTTTTCAGTACAGGTGTACTAATTTAATTGGTTTTTATTAATTCAATTTAGTTGGTGTAGTTTAGTAGCATTTAGTATCTTTTAGAGCAGTGTTTTGGGGGCTCCAAAAACTGAATGTGGTGATAGATTTATAGTTACAAAGATGGAGTTGAATTTAGTGATGCACCGATTGTTCGGTAACCGAAATTGTTCGGCCGAAAATGGCAAAAAAAACACTTCCGGTGTTTGGTGGAATAAGTGGGAAAAAAAATGAATAACGGCGTTGTAATATAAGGAAACAGACTTGCTGCTCCCGTAACAGTCGCGCACCACAAACATAAATCGTTGGCCAACCAAAAAGTAACCACATAAGAATTTTACCTAACATTCACCAGGAGGTGGAACCAAAACAACATAATGCTGGGAAATTAAAAAATGTTCAGTTTTTTATGTTCAATAAATATATTTCTACCTTGTAATTTTGTAAAATATTTTTTTCTTTGAAAAGCATGCCTAAATCAAATGTATTTGATTTATGCAATGGTGAAAAAATTGGCAAAATAAATGAAAAACTGCTGAAGAACCATGTTCGGTATTGTTCGGTATTCGGCCAAGTGTTTATTATTATTTTCGGTTTCGGTTTCGGCCACAAATTTTCATTTCGGTGCATCACTAGTTGAATTGGTATTTTTTTATCGTCATTTTTATCGTTATCGGGATAAATGCCAGACATTATCGTGATACATTTTTTAGTCCAAACCGCCCATCCCTAATATACATATGCACTTTTGTCCAGGATGTGAAACTGGTAATTTCAAAATCAGTAAAACAAAAATAGCTGCATAATAGGAATTCAAATGGTGAAAAAAAGTGTATTTATAAAAGGACCCTCCTTTTAGTTTTTTTAGTCTTTAATCCTGTGGTTGCAAACACACAACTTAAACATACAGTATATAAATACACACACAGGTATTTATATGTAACATTTTCAAATGAGTATTGAACTAATATATAATAATATATAATAATAATAATATATATGTGTATTTATTGCGGTGAGAGTTGGGAAATGTCTGACACGTAACACACGTCCTTGGCTGGAGTGTGAAGGGAAGGTTGTAGTTCTGATGCAAGCGCTGCGATCAGATCCTGCTGCACCCCAGCCCATCTCTGCTTCGCTTTCATAGCTGTTACACAATGTTACATCAAATAAGATACACTTTTTTATGTTCCAAAGCACAGAAATGCTTTGAGCACAAACCTTTTTCAAAGTCCAGTTTGAAGAGATTTAAGACACGTATGCTCCCGTATGCCTCCGTATCGCCTCCAGCTACTTTCCTGTTTATACATTCTGAAATTTACATAAAAATTCATCAGTAAATTCGTAGACTTTGGTTTGATATTTGCAACTGTGTGCTTTTTGATGATGTGTTTAAATTTTATGAATGCATACAATAAGGTCTAAAGAACTTATAAACTATAAACGTAAACTCGGGATTTAATAACATTCCCAAAAATATAAAGACCCCTTCAAGGCAAAGTGATAACAGTAACATGCTAATGCTTTGGTAATTATATATTTTATTTATAAGGATGTTCTTTCTTCTTCATCCTGAGGCAAATCTACTTTACATTCATCAATGCCTTGAACCATATTACACCTCCAAGTGCGACTTTCCCTTTAAAAACACAAGGAGTGATGAAAATCCAAATACAGCAGCTGCAGCTCATTACAGAACTCCTTTTTTTTCTTTATTCATAGTTTTGAAATAATGATGGACTGATAAGTAGGCATTAAGCTGAGCAAATACAAAAATGCCAGTGGAGAATAAGAGGTTATTATCAAAAGCCCTGAAGGCAATGCCAAATGATCCAAAATGTGCATAAATCTCTGGTCAGGCAATGTTTCTGGAGCAACATGTGACAGGTGTTTAAGCAGCAGGGATGGGCGGTATGGACTAAAAAATGTATCACGATAATTTCTGGCATTTATCCCAATAACGATAAAAATGACGATTAAAAAATACCAAATCAACTACATCTTTGTAACTATAAATCTATCTCGCTCTCAGATCCACCATGTTTGTTACACAAAAACCTCATCAATGGGAATTTATCTTTCTTTCTTTCTTTCTTTCTTTCTTTCTTTCTTTCTTTCTTTCTTTCTTTCTTTCTTTCTTTCTTTCTTTCTTTCTTTCTTTCTTTCTTTCTTTCTTTCTTTCTTTCTTTCTTTCTTTCTTTCTGGCTCATTTCCTCCTTCCTTCCTTCCTGCTTCCTTCCTTCCTTCCTTCCTTCCTTCCTCCATCTTCCTTCCTTCCTTCCTTCCTTCCTTCCTTCCTTCCTTCCTTCCTTCCTTCTGTCCTTCCTGCTTCCTTCCTTCCTTCCTCCATCTTCCTTCCTTCCTTCCTTCCTTCCTTCCTTCCTTCCTTCCTTCCTTCCTTCCTTCCTTTCTTCCTTCCTTCCTTCCTTCCTTCCTTCCTTCCTTCCTTCCTTCCTTCCTTCCTTCCATCCTTCCTTCCTTCCTTCCTTCCTTCCTTCCTTCCTTCCTTCCTTCCTTCCTTCCTTCCTTCCTTCCTTCCTTCCTTCCTTCCTTCATCAACATCATCAACGGGAATTTATCGTTTTTACCGCGAGATACAAATTCTTACTGTGAGGAATTTTTTTGACGGTTTATCGTGAACGGTAAAATATCACCCATTCCTAGTAGGCATTAAGCTGACCAAATACAAAAATGCCAGTGGAGAATAAGAGGTTATTTATCAAAAGCCCTGAAGGCAATGCCAAATGATCCAAAATGTGCATAAATCTCTGGTCGGTCCAATGTTTCTGGAGCAACATGTGACAGGTGTTTAAGCAGCCAGGCTTACATACTACCAATGCAAATCTGCTACTGGTTTTTCCCACTGGGACACGCCGGATAGACATTAGTGAACATGATGGGTCCTATGTTTAGAATTTTAATTAATATCCATGTCTGCTGTTATAGCAGATTTTCAGCCAAAGCCATTAAAAGAGGCTCAATGTGCAGAGAGACACACGGATTAAGTCACAGGCAAGGTCAGGTACATTAAAAAAATGTTAAAAAATCAAATCCATAGGTGGGTACGTCTGTGAAAGTGCTGTGTCAGGTCGTTTCAGGAGCTACTTCTAGCGCCTGAAGTGCAACGCCTTTCACAGCACCAAAGTTGTTCACATAAAACACTAATTAGCTGCATCTTCTGCTTATGCTCATCTATCTTAAGTAGCTATATTTGAGAGGGAAGACGCCTCTTCCTTAATTAAGATCAGACAAAATGTTAATATGTACAGCAACACAAACTGCCAGGAATTCCATTCAAAGTCTGTTTAAATTTTAGAAAAGGGGATAAAACTTCATCTGTTTCCAACATAAACATGTTTTATCTTATATAAAATAAATATTATGTAACTACGGTTTGGGTTAGTTATCACAGTCTCTTTGAAAAGACTTTAAAAGAAAAACTTAAAGGAGCCGTCTGTAAGAAATGTCCAAAACTGGTACTGCAGTCACTTTCAAAATATTGTTGAGCGGCGTGTACCCTCCCCCTCCTCCCCCCGACCAGAGGTTGCCAGGTAGGCTGCAGAATGCAGCAGGAACGTAGGCTGCCATGGCTGCCATAATTAGAGCCGAGCTGGCAACCCGGAGGCCGAAACAATACTGACTTGGTGATTGGGAGATAGGTGGAGGGTGGAGCTTCAGAAACAATACTGACTTGGTGATTGGGAGATAGGTGGAGGGTGGAGCTTCAGAAACAATACTGACTTGGTGATTGGGAGATAGGTGGAGGGTGGAGCTTCAGAAACATTACTGACTTGGTGATTGGGAGATAGGTGGAGGGTGGAGCTTCAGAAACAATACTGACTTGGTGATTGGGAGATAGGTGGAGTGTGGAGCTTCAGAAACAATACTGACTTGGTGATTGGGAGATAGGTGGAGGGTGGAGCTTCAGAAACAATACTGACTTATTGATTGGGAGATAGGTGGAGGGTGGAGCTTCAGAAACAATACTGACTTATTGATTGGGAGATAGGTGGAGGGTGGAGCTTCAGAAACAATACTGACTTGGTGATTGGGAGATAGGTGGAGGGTGGAGCTTCAGAAACAATACTGACTTGGTGATTGGGAGATAGGTGGAGGGTGGAGCTTCAGAAACAATACTGACTTGGTGATTGGGAGATAGGTGGAGGGTGGAGCTTCAGAAACAATACTGACTTGGTGATTGGGAGATAGGTGGAGGGTGGAGCTTCAGAAACAATACTGACTTGGTGATTGGGAGATAGGTGGAGGGTGGAGCTTCAGAAACAATACTGACTTGGTGATTGGGTGATAGGTGGAGGGTGGAGCTTCAGAAACAATACTGACTTGGTGATTGGGAGATAGGTGGAGGGTGGAGCTTCAACATAAACATCAGTTGAGGGCTGCAACTCCTCTTTTTAAACTGGAATATCCTGGCTTGAGTGCTGTTGTCAGTGACATTAGTATTTGAAATGAACATGATTTTTAAATGTCTGTTGACATATCGGGGTCATTTTATGATTTGTTTTATTATTGCTCTTACATACAGCTCCTTTAAGATTTGCCTCTCTTTCTATATAAACAAAGAGAGAGAGATTATTCAGTATTTTCCTCTGACCAAAGAATAAATAAAATGTAAATAAATACACACATGCATATATATATATATATATATATATATATATATATATATATATATATATATATATATATATATATATATATATATATATATGCATGTATGTATTTTTATGGGGAGGGTTCTGGGTTAAAGTCTAATGACTTTGGAGTAAACACATATAAAGGGCAAGAATAAAATGATCCCTGTCAACTCTCATAAGGAAGATGAAGCAGGGACAAAGCAACAATGACATATTGACTGCAGGCATGCTGACACAGATATAGTTGTTCATGAAGCCAACTCGTATTATCAAGAAATCATCTGATATCTTTCTATTAAACTCACATTGACAACTAAATTGTATATCAAAAACCCACAACCATTACTTTAATCTCCCAGTAAGAGGAGAACATTGAGCAGTTTTGAAAAACACGGGACAGAAAGTTCTTCAAGAAAAGATGAGAACACAATTTAAAGGGATGCAGTGGTTCGATTGCTTTGCTCATCATAAATACTTTCAGAATCACCACAATGCTTAAATCGTAGGCTTTTTTTATTCTGAATACAAAATAGCAAAACAGTTGCTAACATTTGTCAGAAGGAAGGTCAGGTCATAACATTGCCTGTAAAAAGGAACTGCATCGAATAGAATCCAAAAATAAGTGAAATACTTTACAGTTATTCAGATTAATTGTTTAATTTATAACAACATTTCCTAGCACTTTCAGTATTTCCTCTGACCCAAAATGTCCTTAACACTGAGGTCAAAGGTTTCTGCTCTGGGACAACCTCAGCTCTTTTTACTGTCATACATTTCCAAGATCCACTGCACAGTTTCCTCACATGGCATGAAATCAATAATAATGAAGCAGGTCACTGCAGAAGGAAAAGCAACCTTTAAGACGCCAACACACTTATAGGCTACCCTTACGTGGCACCGTTAAAGCTACTTCTGGAACAATTATCAGTCGACACAGTTGACACTGCTATACAGCAAACCACACACATTTCCCACTATAGTGACCACAAGGCCAAACTCAGAACCAATTAAATATAATAAATGTGTTTCTATTCATCCTGCAGATCTCTGAAACATCTCCACATTTCATCTTCAATAACTATTTCGTATTGTTCGAGAGTCACCTTTACTGGTAGGGGTCTTCATGGCGTTGAAAGTGGTGATCCATAGGCAAGGCAAGTTTATTTATATAGCACAGCGGTCGCCAACCCGCGGCTCTAGAGCCACATGCAGCTCTTTTGCGCCGCCTAGTGGCTCCTGGAGCTTTTTCAAAAATGTTTGACCTTTTTTTTCCTTTTTTCTTTTTTTTTTCTTTTTTCCTTTTTTTCTATTTTTTTCTCTTTTTTCTTCTTTTTTTTTTCTTCTTTTTTTTCTTTTTTTCTTCTTTTTTTTTCCTTTTTTTCTTCTTTTTTCCTTTTTTTCTCTTTTTTTTCTTCCTTTTTCCTTTCCTTTTTAATCTTGACATTTCAAAATTTTCTCGAAATTTTGACTTTTTTCTCGACATTTTGACTTTTTTCTCGAAGTGCATAATGAAAAAAAAAATCTTCCCCCCTCATATTTTCAGGGCTGACTGTCCACACTGTTTTTGGCAAGTGTCCAAATCACATCTGGCTCTGTTCAGACTGGGCCACATCATTGACTGATCTGACGGTTGCCGTAGCAACGACGTCGGAGCGGAGGCGTCACCCAGCGCGTGTATTGTGTGACGTCAAGTAATTGCGACAACAAAAACAATAACAAGATGGAGTTTCTTCCTCTTACCAAGGACTGCTGTTTTCGGCATCTTCCGACTGCTCCATACCTGTAACGTAGCTCCACAACTGGAAATGGGCGGGTGGTTTGGCGCGCGGGTCTGGTCTGGCGTCGCGTAGAGTGACGTCACGGACAGTCAAAACGATCTGAGTGTTTGGAGCTGTTCAGACTGAGACGCATCTGCCCAAATGCGCTATGAATGCGATATGAAACTACCTCCCGGAGGTGGTTTCCATCTGGTTTGCAAAAATCGGATCTCATGCGGTTTGGGACTGTTCAGACTTCAAAAGAGTCATCCAGTTTCAATCTGGATGGGCTAAAAATCGGATATTGGCTGGCAGTCTGAACGCGGCCTTAGTCCTGCTGTAAGTGGAGTTAAGGTTTCCAGGTATTTAATTTAAGAGTACGCTTCAGTAAACAGTAATGTTTTTAACCCTGATTTAAAGGATCTACAGTTGGAGCAGACCTCAGGTCTACAGGAAGTTTGTTCCACCGGTGAGGAGCAGAATAACTGAACGCTGCCTCACATTGCTTCGTTCTGGTTCTGGAACCACAACAAACCAGATCCAGATGAAGCTCAGGGGTCTGGGAGCTTCATAGGAACTAACAGATCCAGCATGGATTTTGGTCCAAGACCATTCAGGTCTTTGTAGACCAGCAGTAAGATTTTAAACACTGGAAGCCAGTGTAGCGATTTCATGACCGGTGTAATGTGTTCCAGTTTCCTGCTGTTTGTAAGAACTATTAAGTAGCCAAGTACTGGAATAAACAATAACTTGAGCAATTAAAAAGAAAATGGTAGAAAATACTGTTTAAATAATTAGCCTGTCAATACACAAGGTCAAATACAGTTATTTTTCAAAAGAATACATTATCTCTGAGGCCACATTTACACATAGCAGGGTATTTACAAAAACGGATATTTCCCCCTCTATGTTTTGAAAAATATCCTCGTTTACACGAACCCGGATAAATCCGCTGTTAAGGTGCTATGAGCATCCAAACCTGCAGGGGGCAGTGTAACCAGAAGATAAAGTCATGCTAGCCAATCAGAATCCTGGAAAAAAAAATCAACAAATGACACGTGTGAAGCCTGAATAATATGGTTCCGCGTTAAAACGACGTCGTAGCCTACGTACGGTGTGCGTCGCCGCGTACCCTACGCCGTAGGCTCTGCGTTGGTGTAACGCGGAACCATAAATCAGCCTGGACTGCAGTTACTTCCAAGACGGAACGAGAGTCTTTCGTTTGGAGTGACAGAGAAGTGGAGTTACTTTTAAGTGTTACTTTAGAATATAAAACAGGTAAAATACAAGAAAATATTGATGGTGGCCAAACTAATTGTAAACACAGGTCGCACAAATGATGCTGGTGACGTTTCTGTTGCATAATGTGACGTTCTGAAGCCTAAATGTCCGTTTCCCTCCGTTTACAAGCAAACGTGAAAACTGAGTTTTTGAAAATCTCCATTTTGGCCGGAGTTTTCAGAAATGATCGTTATTTGGTGACTTTGAGCTCCGTTTTCGTGTAAACGAACGGCCAAAATGCATGAAAACGCCACAGTTTTTGCCGTTTAGGCCACAGGTTATACTAGCAAGGTTTAGGCACTGAAATCAATTATCTGTGTTTAACAATACAAACTGTTTGTAAAGGTGTAAGACGATATCACACCACTCCATAACTTATCACAATGATGCTTTTCTGCGTTTTATACGGACAGTCCAGACAAAAAGGCCATCTTGAAACAATGAATACTTCTGCAGCAATAAATAAATAAATGTCCCCTCCTGAGCAGATAACGAGATAACGAGTTTTTGGATGAATAAATGAAGCAAAAACAATGGTTGTCGTCTATCACTACCAGGCAAATACGGTCCGTGTGCATGGCCCATTAATCGGGCTGGATTCAGCCCATTTGCAAAACAAAATGAACAATTTTATTGATGGACTGCGATGCAGGTGATTGAAATGTCCAGGAGTTTCATCAGTTACCGACTTAACTAAATATTGAAATTATGAGAATAGTGCAAGCTGGGTTCATGATAGAAGTGTCTTTTCACGCACTATTGGACTCAATTCACACCACACTGGTTTCCACCAAGGCTACTGGAATTATTAATAAACAATGGCAGTGGGTTGCCACTTGAAAACCTTTCATTATTATACTGAAACAAAAAGCATGCATTTTATTAGGTTCAAGACACAAGTTATCTTGTATCCCAAAGCTAGATTTAAAGTTAAATAATGTGACTGTTGAAAAGGTGGAGAGTGTCAAACTTCTGGGTGTTATGTTGGATTCCAGACTTTCTTTTAGTAATCATATTAGTCAAATCATCTTAAAGATGGGAAGAGCTGTTGGTATCTGTAGGAAATGTGCTTCCTTTGTTGCTCGACCCCTCTTGTGTCAGATTGTGCAGAGTTTAGTTTTATCTCACCTTGAGTATTGTTCTGTGGTCAGAAAGCTGCAGATTGCCCAAAATAAGGCTGCACGCCTGGTATTGGGGTTGCTCTACCCGATCAAATATTAAATTACTTATTTTCTCTCATGGTTGACAGTAATAAACAGGTTAGCTTAAAACACAGCTGTGATGTCTAAGTCAGTCTTGATTAGTAAAACTCCTGACTTTTTATTTAAACATATTGTTTTTAGAAGTACTGTGCATGATCATGACACTAGAGCAGGGGTCACCAACCAGGTCGCCCGCAGCGACCGCTTCAGTCACCCGCAGGCCAGTTCTAAAAATAGCACTAATCCCGAACTAGCTCTGTCTAAAATTGTATTTAATTGTGTTGCTATTCTTTTTAAATTACATTCACAGTGATGTAAACTCAAAAACGAATACACAAAAACGTAAATAAAAAAAATATATATATAAATCATGAAAAAAGTCAGGTCACTCTAGTGCGCATGACCAAACACAGCTTTGCTGAGACGAGCTCGTGAGCGCTGCAAAGCAAAGATGAGGAGACGGAAGCGGTTTCTACCGACAAAAACATGGCAGGAAAAAGGAAGAAAACGTATAATTTCCACAGTGAATGGGAGGGAGAGTTCTTTTTTACTAACGTGGAAAAAAACTGTGTGTCTCTCATTTGCGACTGTGGCGACGGCTAAAGGCTGATTTCAGGTTCCGCGTTACACCAACGCAGAACCTACGGCGTAGGGTACGCAGAGCCACGTACCCTACACCGTAGGCTGTGCGTCCATTTTACGCGGAACCATAAATAAGGCACAACGTGGAGAGACATTTCAGTAAATATCACAAGATTTATTTTAAAAGGAGTCAATTTTTGTTAAATCTTACATGATTGATCATTTGTACAAACATGCTTCAAAACTGTTAGTGGCTTGTGAAAATTGAAAAAGATTTCCTGCAAATTGTTGTGGAAGTGATCATTTGAAAATGAAACTTTTGGAAAGGTATATAAGAAATTAAATATTGCATGTTAAATGTATCTGTTTCCTACCTTGTTTAATCATTCTGAATAATTATTTTTGATGAATCATTAATGATTAGTGTCTTCAATAATAATAATGTTAAATTAAAGGTAAACTGTGTAACTTTGTTATTTCAGCAGTGTTTTATCAAAGTGGTAGCCCTTTGCATTACTCAGTGCCCTTGAAGTAGCTCTCAGTTTCAAGAAGGTTGGTGACCCCTGCACTAGAGGGTCCAGCAAAGGTCAGCTGGAGCTGCCTCACCCAAGAACAAACGCCTTATCACGATCTTTTATCTATAGAGCAATAACCCTATGGAATAATCTGCCTCACTATCTCTGTCTTATAGAAAGTAAACAAGAATTTAAAAAGAAACTTAAATCTTATTTTAGATTTTAGATTATAATGTTGACTTGGCTGTATGTCGAATGGTTCCGTTGTGTGTTTTTGTTCAAATGAATTTAGGTTCATATAATTATTAAATGTTTGTCTTAAGTGTTTTAACATGAGATATTCTATAATTGTATTTGTAAATGTATGCTATATTGTGGATGATAGGGCTGGACGATTTTGGACAAAAATAAAATCCAGATTTTTTACTCTGAAAACCCGATTTTCGATTTCGATTTCGATTTTTTTGGTAAAACTACAAAAGACAATGGAATAAATTGTTTCAAATATTTTATCTTTATTTTTAAAGAAAAATAGCAAACAAATTTCCCTATTGGGAATGAAGTGCAATTGAAAGATACTGTAAATCCTCCTTGAGTTTAGTAAAGTGACAACATTTACAATTTTCTTGACCAAACAAAGATGACTAGATGAGCTCTGTCTGTAATGCAGCCAGCTGCAAAAAAGGAAAATCGATCTTCCGATTTTCCTTTTTTTAACTTCGATTGTGATTAATAAATCCGATTTAGATTTAAAATCGAGTACTTGCACAGCCCTAGTGGATGATGTGATTGACTGTTTTATATTTTTGTTGTTGTTCTTTGTGGACCCCAGGAAGACTAGTTGGTTACTACGGTACCAGCTAATGGGGATTCTTAATAAACTAAACTAAACTAAACTAAACTGCAGGGGAGAGACCCATAAAGCTTGTATTTATTGTTTTATCTTTATAAAAAAAAAAAGCATAAAACAGAAGAAAAAAAAAGCAACCGTCCTTCACATTGCACTCCCGTGGTGTCCGACCAAGAGGGATGCTCGCTCTGCTCGCTCTGCTTGCTCAGACAGGTCATAACCCTGTCAGAGATTAAAGGAAAAAAATGTGCTGCATGGCATCTTACCTATGTTTGCTGTGGATTTTAGTTTGATATAGTGCATTGTAGGAATGGGCGATTTTTTACCGTTCACGATAAACCGTCAAAAAAATTCCCCACAGTAAGAATTTGTATCTCACGGTAAAAACGATAAATTCCTGTTGATTACGTTTTTGTGTAAAACTGATTTATGGAAGGAAGGAAGGAAGGAAGGAAGGAAGGAAGGAAGGAAGGAAGGAAGGAAGGAAGGAAGGAAGGAAGGAAGGAGGAAAGAAGGAAGGAAAGGAAATAAGAAGGAAGGAAGGAAAGAAGGAAGGAAGGAAGGAAGGAAGGAAGGAAGGAAGGAAGGAAGGAAGGAAGGAAGGAAGGAAGGAGAGAGCAGGAGGAAAGAAGGAAGGAAAGGAAAAAAGAAGGAAGGAAGGAAGGAAGGAAGGAAGGAAGGAAGGAAGGAAGGGAGAAAACAAGGAAAGGAGGAAGGAAGGGAGAAAAGAGGAAGTGAAGAAGGAAGGAGAGAGCAGGAGGAAAAAAGGAAGGAAGGAAGGAAGGAAGGAAGGAAGGAAGGAAGGAAGGAAGGAAGGAAGGAAGGAAGGAGGAAAGAAGGAAGGAAAGGAAAAAAGAAGGTAGGAAGGGAGGAAGGAAGGAAGGAAGGAAGGAAGGAAGGAAGGAAGGAAGGAAGGAAGGAAGGAAGGAAGGAAGGAAGGAAGGAAGGAAGGAAGGAAGGAAGGAAGGAAGGAAGGAGGGAGCAGGAGGAAAGAAGGAAGGAAAGGAAAAAAGAAGGGAGGAAGGAAGGGAGGAAAGAAGGAAGGAAGGAAGGAAGGAAGGAAGGAAGGAAGGAAGGAAGGAAGGAAGGAAGGAAGGAAGGAAGGAAGGAAGGAAGGAAGGAAGGAAGGAAGGGAGAAAACAAGGAAAGGAAGGAAGGGAGAAAACAAGGAAAGGAAGGAAGGGAGAAAACAAGGAAAGGAGGAAGGAAGGGAGAAGAGGAAGGGAAGAAGGAAGGAAATGAGCCTGAAAGAAAGAAAGAAAGAAAGAAAGAAAGAAAGAAAGAAAGAAAGAAAGAAAGAAAGAAAGAAAGAAAGAAAGAAAGAAAGAAAGAAAGAAAGAAAGAAAGATAAATTCCCATTGATACATTTTTGTGTAACAAACATGGCGGATCTGAGAGCGAGATAGATTTATAGTTACAAAGATGGAGTTGAATTGGTATTTTTTTTATCGTCATTTTTATCGTTATCGGGATAAATGCCAGAAATTATCGTGATACATTTTTTAGTCCATACCGCCCATCCCTACCGTCCTTCACATTGCAGTCCCGCGGTGTCCGACCAAGAGGGATGCTCGCTCTGCTCGCTCTGCTTGCTCAGACAGGTCATAACCCTGTCAGAGATTAAAGGGAAAAAAATGTGCTGCATGGCATCTTACCTATGTTTGCTCTGGATTTTAGTTTGATATAGTGCATCGTGAGCCGGTGCCATTGTGCTCTGGATGAAGCAAACCTTATGAGTCCAGCACTCAGCGTCCCACTTCCAAGGAGAGACGGATGGGGCGGCGAATAAAAGCTTCAAGTCGCTCGATTGGCCCTGAATTGCCAGAACTTAACTGCAATATCAGCAGTGTGAAGAAAAAGTGGCTGGCGTGGTCAACTTTCTTTTTTTTTCTCTTCGGTTTAACTTGCTCAGCCCCTCACATTGACACCGGGGCCAGGTGGACGGGGAGGAAGTGGAAGGAGAAGAGGCAGTGTGCTCGATTTATCAGTAATTATGGAGTGCTATTTTCTCCCATCTATGTCTGCCCTGGGTAGCAGTAGCCATTCTTTAATCTTGACACCCCGTGATCATGTAACCCTGGAAAGTGCCTATTAGAGGTGGAGAGAAATTGGAAGGGGGCTTTCTCTTGATCCTCTTTTTTAGGGGAGTCGGGGTGACAGAAAGACAGAGCACGGGGGGATACGTGACACCAGACGGAAGCTGAAGGAGTGAGGGCAATTAGATAACCGTGTTTCCAAATTCCAGAGGGTTTCTTTTCTAAACTGAAGTGGAGTTTGAGGGGAAAAACTCAGAGCAATTTTCGTATTCTTGAATATAAAAAAAAAAAGAAAGTCTTGCCACAGGACATGTGAATAATTTGACTTTTGAGATGAACTAAAACAAGTGTAATAATGTGAAATTCAGTGGGAAAAGCAGGTCTTTATGCCGTTCCCTCTGGGCTCGTGTTACACCGAGTCAAACACAATGAAGACAACGTGGAGGCTAATTATACTTCGCTTTGGGTTGATTGTGCATCAGATAACATAAAACACATGGAGATGCAAGATAAAACCAAAGTCTTGCATTTCAATATCCCTTTTGATTTTGACATCAAGTATAGACTGAATGTCTTTTTTAAAAGGTCAATTTTTCATAGTTAAACCTTAAAGCCAAATACATTAATTGTATGTATAAACTAGGAATAGGTGATATTTTACCGTTCACGATAAACCGTAAAAATTCCCCACGATAAGAATTTGTATCTCGCGGTAAAAACGATAAATTCCTGTTGATGACGTTTTTGTGTAAAACTGATTTATGGTTCTGTGTTAAATCCACGCACAACGTACGTGAAGGAAGGAAGGAAGGAAGGAAGGAAGGAAGGAAGGAAGGAAGGAAGGAAGGAAGGAAGGAAGGAAGGAAGGAAGGAAGGAAGGAAGGAAGGAAGGGAGAAAAGAGGAAGGGAAGAAGGAAGGAGAGGGCAGGAGGAAGGAAGGAAGGAAGGAAGGAAGGGAGGGAGGGAGAAAAGAGGAAGGGAAGAAGGAAGGAGAGGGCAGGAGGAAGGAAGGAAGGAAGGAAGGAAGGAAGGAAGGAAGGAAGGAAGGAAGGAAGGAAGGAAGGAAGGAAGGAAGGAAGGAAGGAAGGGAGAAAAGAGGAAGGGAAGAAGGACGGAGAGAGCAGAAGGAAGGAAGGAAGGAAGGAAGGAAGGAAGGAAGGAAAGGGGAGAAGGAATGGAGAAAACAAGGAAAGGAGGAAGGAAGGGAGAAAAGAGGAAGGGAAGAAGGAAGGAGAGGGCAGGAGGAAGGAAGGAAGAAAGGAAAGAAGGAAGGAAGGAAGGAAGGAAGGAAGGAAGGAAGGAAGGAAGGAAGGAAGGAAGGAAGGAAGGAAGGAAGGAAGGAAGGAAGGAAGGAAGGAAATGAGCCTGAAAGAAAGAAAGAAAGAAAGAAAGAAAGAAAGAAAGAAAGAAAGAAAGAAAAGATAAATTCCCGTTGATACGTTTTTGTGTAACAAACATGGTGGATCTGAGAGTGAGATAGATTTATAGTTAAAAAGGTGGAGTTGAATTGGTATTTTTTTTTATCGTCATTTTTATCGTTATTGGGATAAATGCCAGAAATTATCGTGATAAATGTTTTAGTCCGTACCGCCCATCCCTAGTTGTATGTATAAACTAAACTGTTCAGACGTTTCTGAAACATTCAAATGGATGATAGACTTGTTGCTTTCTATCAAAATGCAGAGGCAATGGAAATCCACATTAACGGAGTCTCTTAGCATGAATAATTTCTCTTCTCAATTGAGTGCCGTGCTGCCAGTGCTGCGCCAAATTGGCACCTCACTCCATTAACACTCCTCTCTGCATTTTTGAGTAACATGAAGTCACAAAGTGCCAAGATTATTTTGATCAGTCTTAAATGCATTTCTTAAGATCGCGAGGACGGAGTCAGACATAAAGTATAATAGTACAAGCGTGTGCACTATGAATAATCACAGAATCACAGATTAGCACATATTGGAGCCATTTGTCACGCTGAGATGCAATTTTTACCACAAAACCTCAACAAAATCTGGCAGGAAGCATTGTCTGAGCGAGACAGGGAAATGATTTGTGTTTTATTCAGGTTTCTGTTTGAATCATACTGCTGACAGTGCGCTGACGACGAGGAGATTGGCAGTGCCAACTGTAAATGCATCTCATACATGATTTAATCAGCGACTGTAACTGGTGAGTTACCGTGAACCTGCTCCAATGTATGTCAGTTCACAACAGATGAATTATGGATGTAATGCTATAATCAGGTGGGAATTCTTCCTTTTTCTGTGAGGGTTAAGTGATGTTATTTTCATCAGGGTTTAAAATGGTGCATAGCTGTTGTTTTGGGTGGCGAGGAGGAGTGACACATCAAAGTAGGAGGCTGTAAAATCTGTATTTTGGCCGTTGTCTTCCCAGTGTTTTCCGCAACTCGGTCTCAACACAGGATGTGTAATAACCACATTGGCCAATGTGTAAAATATCTCACTTTCCCAATAAATGTTTTTGCTGCATCACTTATGAACGTGTTCATTACCTCGCTGAAAACATTGACTAGGTGTGAATGTTGTTGATTTGGCCGCCGACACTTTGCCACGTGATGTGAAATTCAGCTCCTTTTGAATAAGTCACGACTCAGATTCGGATCCGACAGGTTTGTATTTTAGATCTCTCGACTCCACGTGATCAAAAAGGTATAAATCCTGCCTTTTGAAATGTAATGTTAATCTATAGTAAAGACTATATAATGATTGATGTGGTTATATCTTCTTATATCAAAGTAAAGTTACAGACAGACTTTTGGTTTTGCCAGAAATGTCAGTTAGAAAAATGACAGAGCAGAGGGAGTGAGGAAAAGTGATGATGTTACAGTGATTCTGACTTCACACTTCATCTAACGTGTCACCGAGTCGTGAGAAAAGGGTGAATTCGTTGAGTTTCGTGAGTCCATGGATTAGGAAGGATCTCTGCTATGACTGTAGAAATACAGCTGGAGCAGACAGTGCAGAGAAACTTGCAAAAGCATAAGAAATGAGAGGAAACCTGTAAAACAGTCAATCTGACTGTATTTTGTGATTCAGCGTATCACTGAGAGGTGAATCTGGATCTGGCATGACCATATTACAATCGTCCAGAATGGCCCAAAGGGCAATGTTGCTAGCATTTTGCTAACAAGCTAAAGTCGCAAAAGTCCCACTGCGCACCAGCGGGTGTACAGCATGACCCCGCTCTGATGTGGAAAAAAAAAATCCCCCAAAAATAAAACACGTCCGGAAAAACCTGAAAAATGAAGGCGATATATTAGTAAACAGAAAAGGTTTCCCTTTTCTTCTTATTATGGGCATGCCAAGTAGTGGCATGACCATATTACAATTGTCCTATAATATAGTATATAGTATATAGTATAGTCAGGGCTGCCGCAAGGGGTGTGCGAGCCGTGCGACCGCACGGGGCCTTTTTTTTTTTTTTTTTTTTTTCAATTTCTTTGTTTTGTTTTTTTTTTGTTTTTTCCCTTGTAAATATCAACAGTCACGTTCCATTACAGACCTAAATGTGTACTAGTCTGTGCATATCAATAAATATATGTGCAATGATGCGCGTGTCTGTTGTTCAATACAACTGATCAGACCAAGCGCAGACACAAGCTGCTCTGATCCAGACGGTGGAGTTGGAACAAACTGTCACACAATGTCGAGAGAACGAGACAGAATCAGGAAATTTCCATCAAGGGATGAAAAAAGAAAAAAACTAAAGAAAATGGAAGAGTTTAATGCCTCTCTGAAAGGCTCGTTTGATAAATTTGTTACAAAAATCACCGATCTGACCGGGTCTCCAGCAGCCGTGGGGCCCCGCGTCGAGGCAAGAGATGATGATGAGGCAGGGGAAGGTATCCAGTATTTTGCTAATTGGAGAGTTAAAATTGCGCATATAGACACCCGATCCGACCCCAAAAACCCAAAAATTTCGGCCATTTCGCACAGGGCCTCACAAATCTCCCAGAAAGCTCTGAGTATAGTATAGTGGTTCCCAAACTGGGGGGGGGGGGCCTACGGGGGGCGCGGCGAGGTTGGAAGGTAGATTAAAATATATATATATATTTTTTTAAGATTTTTTATTTCTCTAATATTTTGCCTTCAATACATATGTGCAGTGAGAGAGAGACATGAAATAGGGGGGATCTGTAACATGAACAAGCCCACCTCACTCACTGAAAAGGTGTGGAGATTAAAGCTGACATTTTTGAAATTTTGGTTATTTGTTGAGCTGTTGCTGCTGGTTTTTTTCCTCGGGGAGCTGGTTATTTTTGTAAAAAAATATGTTGAAAGTAATGCATACTGTATTGTACAGTAACAAGGAAAAAAAAAGAAATGTGTTGCACACATGAAGCAAGCCCACTCACATCACTGAAAACATGTGGGGATTAAAGGTGTAATTTTTGTAGAGCAAATGTTCAGATTTTGGCTCCTGTTTGTTTTGTTGTTGTTTCAATCTCTGTGAGCTGGTCAGGTTGAAAATCTATTTTTACAGAGATGGACAGTTTTTTCTCACATATGTTCAATATATGAAATAAATTGCAGTCGCATTTGAATGCAAAAGATGTGTCTGTGTCGGGGTCGGGGGGGGGGCTTGAAAATTCTGTTATGTACAAAAGGGGGGGCTGGCAAAAAAAGTTTGGGAACCCCTGGTATAGTATATAGTATATAGTTTAGTATATAGTATAGTATACTGTATAACATCCCATAGGTCACTGCAAACATTTTGCAGTGACCTAACTGACGTTTGCAGGGACGTAACTGGAGTTTGCAGTGACGTAATAATGTTTGCAGTGACATAATAATGTTTGCAGTGACGTAACTGGAGTTTGCAGTGACGTAATAATGTTTGCAGTGACATAATAATGTTTGCAGTGACCTAACTGGAGTTTGCAGGGACGTAACTGGAGTTTGCAGTGACCTAACTAATGTTTGCAGTGACATAACTGGAGTTTGCAGTGACACAATAATGTTTGCAGTGACATAAAAATGTTTGCAGTGACCTAACTGGAGTTTGCAAACTCTTCTAGCTGTTGAATTGCCGACAGTCTAGTCAGTCGGCCCTCAAACCCCCGTTCTCTCCGCTCTGCCAAACATACTTACCGAGTCTTTTTTCTGGCACTCGACTGCTGCAATTTACACACGGCAGATCGAGCTGGCAGGACGTTTGGCACAAGAGGGGCTTAGACAATCAGGTAATTTTCCAATCAAACCACCCCGAGCGGCCCCCGACTCGTTCGTCAACATTACAGACGTTGCTGGGGGATAATTCATCTGGGCTCCGTACAGATTTCAAGAAAGTATAAGAAGAGGTTCATTTTTACAATTCGGAACAAACTATCTAAACTGACTTACAAAATGGGTGTTTTATACACTTTCTTTAGTTGTTTCACTTTCTTGTTTTGGTCTTACTTGTGAAAGGTTGATGTTAAGAGTCAATACAGCTTGATTTTAACATGCACGCTGAGGTTGACGTGTCACAAAATACATGGTTACGGGTTGCAAAACCTTTCATTATATTGCAAATTGTGTGTCATAACCTGTTTGTTTCCTTTCCTCTATCCTTTATTTCAATCAATAAAAGAAAAACAAAACCGTTCAATATAATTACACAAATCTCTTTCCTTGAATGAAAGGGAACAGAAAGAAGACTAAGCTTATTTTATTTTTTTCCTAAGAAATCACATTTCAATTAATGTAATAATAAAAATACAAAACAAATGACAAATTACGCAATTAAAAAATAAACGATAAACGTAATTTAAAAAAAAACAAACTACAACAAAGTTATAAAATAACACAAATTAGCTGTCGTCAAACACAGATAGTCGTATCCTTTTTTGATTCAAATAAAAAAAATGACAATGGTGCTAAAAAGAGAGAGAGAAAAAAGAAAACCCACTTAACTTAGAGGGGCAAATAAGTTTTATTTTGGTCCATTAGTAAATCAAAACATGCACCACAGTAAAGCTGGATATATAAATAAATGAACCAAAAAGGGTGTAGACTGAATCCGTAGCTTATATGATGCCTACCCTTTTTTACTATTACAGTGGGTTCGTTGGGTCGCAGTATTTTGAATTATTTACAATTCTTATGGCTCTCTTTTGTAATTTAATTATTGGATCAATGTTTGTTATGTAAGTATTTCCCCAAACCTCCACACAGTAAGTAATATATGGAACAATGAGTGAACAGTACAGTATGTAAGTGGATTTCTGATTTAAAAGTTATTTTGTCTTGTATAGGATTGCAATGGTTTTGGACAATTTAGATTTAATATTGTTTAATATGTGTTTTCCAATCAAGTTTATCATCAATTATCACGCCCAAGAATTTATTTTCACATACTCGTTCAATTTCGACATCATTCATTTTGAGCTTAACTTTACAATTTTGAGCTTAACTTTACATACTTACTTACTACATACTACAACTTAATAATTATCATGATATTTCTTCCTTTTCATTTGTTTTTCTTTTCATCGATCCCGTTTCTTTTTGGGGTTTTTTCTGACTCGCTGATTTAGCGGATGACACCACCCACGACTCTCTATATCAAACCATTCAAAAGTTATGGCAGAAAATAGAAACTATCAGATATCGACCAATCAGATGATGCTTTTTCGCGTCTATCGTCTCCACGGTAACGCTTTTGACTGAGAAAAGTAATACCCATCGTCACAGGATGGAGACGCACATTTTGATGTATAACACACCTGGGTGCACGTTACGGTTCGGGCCGTATTAACTGCCGAGGGAATGGCATAAATTGCGCCAAAATTACACGATTATTTCAAAATGGCCGACTTCCTGTTGGGTTTCGGCCATGGCGCCAAGAGACTTTTCTTTAAGTTGCGACATGATACAGGTGTGTACCGATTTTCGTGCATGTACGTCAAACCGTATTGTGGGGCTTGAGGCACAAAGTTTTCTAGGGGGGGGTTTTGAGCCATTTTGCCACGCCCATTAATGCAAACCATTAAATATCAACTTTTTCGCCAGGCCTGGCTTACGTGCAAAATTTGGTGACTTTTGGGGCACGTTTAGGGGGAAAAAAATCCCTCACTTCGTTGGAAGAAGAAAAAAAAGGATAAGGAAAATTCCTACAGATACAATAGGATCTTCACACTGTCAGTGCTTGGGCCCTAAATATAAAAATAATATAAAAAGAAATAAATCAATAAATCAATGAGTGCTATCATAGCAATAAAATTTAGGGGTTTTGATTGGTGCAACTTCTATTCTACTCCTATTCAAACCCTGATTTGTTTCAGATTGTGGCAAAATCTGATCAGTCAATTATGATATGAATACTGGATCTGATCAGTCCCGTAAAAATATGCAAACTGTCTGCTGGTAGGTTTTTCTCTGACTCGCCGCGCATTCAATCACAGAAGTCCATGCCCAGTGCGTGTTGCCAAGTTTGGCAAACAGAGAAGCATTGATTGAATCCTCCGGGACAAATGCTCGGGACACCAGAAAGCAACACACTCGAATGTTATCCCCAAAAGACGTCAGCGTCGGCTTTGCTGATTGAGTGGATGTTATTTGTGATGATGCGGAGGCCGGTCCGGCTCCAGGTGAGGACGGCCGGAGCCGTATCCTCGGTGCTGCTTCTGTACTCTCAGCACAACAGGAAGACATCGATGTAGGGCAGGGAAGAAGCAACGTGGCACATTTACTGTGTTGAGCAGGAAAAGAAAAAAGTGCAGTGATAGCAACCTTTTGCCCGGCTTACATTAGAGTGTCTCCACATTGCTTGTGAATACCGATCACATTTGAAAAAGAAATGTAAAGTGACCTCAGATTATATTCTTCCAGCGCATTATTGATTTTAGGCTTCATTCCAGAACTCCCACTTTGATGCTCTCTTCCAACATTCTTTGTTCAAATAGTTCATCATGGGAGTCTTTTATCACTATAATTGAGCTTAGCAACATTTTTAATAAAGGCAACTACTTCATTTTTAATTCTTTCACCTCTAGGCTACTCTTGCTTTTCTTGCATTTCTTCTTAACCACGTCTTTTGGTTGCCAAGATCTTACTTCCACCCCCTGCTATTATCATTTAAAAATTCAGAAGGCAACCTCGCTCTAACTTCATGATTCAATTAAATACTGTCGATCTGAAATTCACTCCTTCTCTCCTGCCCATATGGAAGTATAATCACCAATCAGAGCTCACTTGATTAACCGTTTGATGTTCAATTTAGAGCCAAACGCACATCCCTTCTTTTTGGTTGCTTTGCTCATATACACACGTGGACAAAATTGTTGGTACCCCTCAGTTAAAGAAGGAAAAACCCACAATTCTCACTGAAATCACTTGAAACTTACAAAAGTAACAATAAATAAAAATTTATTAAAAATTAAATAATCAAAATCAGCCATTACTTTTGAATTGTTGATTAACATAATTATTAAAAAAAACAAACTAATGAAATAGGGCTGGACAAAAATGATGGTACCCATAACTTAATATTTTGTTGCACAACCTTTTGACGCAATCAATGCAATTAAATGATTTCTGTATTTGTCAATGAGCGTTCTGCAATTATGTTAATCAACAATTCAAAAGTAATGGCTGATTTTGATTATTTAATTTTCAATACATTTTTATTTATTGTTACTTTTGTAAGTTTCAAGTGATTTCAGTGAGAATTGTGGGTTTTTCCTTCTTTAACTGAGGGGTACCAACAATTTTGTCCACGTGTGTAAATGTTCACTCAAAGGGAACGTGTTCATCAAATAAAATCCACTATGTCCCTCCGTCTCAACTACACAGCCTCAGAAACAGTCATCATACTCTTCATTTAATAAGTATGGAAAACAAAATTCAAGTTGAGCTTAATCATAATGGCCATGCATAATGTTTTCACATTAAAATGATAGTTTTAATAGGGAGGACGGGATCACTGCCACGGATATAACACACCTTGATCTTGTTGTTTTCAAGTTAAATATTTGCAATAACTGCAAAATTGTACAAAAAAGATATCTACACAATATCTACATTATTCAAATCTTCAGATTAGTTAAAGATAAAAGGCAAGGCAAGTTTATTTGTATAGCACAATTCAACACAAGGTAATTCAAAGTGCTTTACATCAGCATTAAAAGCAAGACACGATTAAACAGTAAATTACAAATAAAATGAAATAAAATGATAAGAAAAGATGTAAAATAATTAAAAGCACAAGTTGTTAAAAAGTAAGGGTAGTAGAGTACAGAAGGTACATCTTATTCTTACAATGGCAAGATTTACGTTTCTATACGGTCAAAACGTACAAAGAGGGTCAAATACAGTATTACAAAAGTAATCTGTAACAATTTGTACGGTGAATTAAACCCGAGCCGAAGAGGAAAAAAGAAAGTGTTCTGATTAAAATAAGGTTGGACTATATAACAATTGCGTTCATAAGGATAAAGTTTTAAACAAAATCAAAATTAAAGAAATAGTCTCTTCTCCCCGTGTGTATCTGCCTGTCATGCCGGGTGCGCGCATGTTGTGTTTACTTTTAAGCCTGAATTATGGTTCCGCGTTACACCAACGCAGAGCCTACGCCGTAGGGTACGGCGTATGGTGCGCGTCGCCGCATACCCTACGGCGTAGGCTCTGCGTTGGTGTGACGCGGAACCATAAATCAGCCCTGAGCAGCACTGAGGGGAGGACGGGGAGCGGCTCCGCTCCCGTCTTCGCATCGCTTTCGCACAGTCAGTCTTGAGTATTTGCAATCACAGGCTGAGCCTACCGCTAGTTTTTAAACTGTAAAGTGGGGGGGACAAATACATGATTTTGAAAAGTGGGGCGGGGGGGCATGTCCCCCCTGTCCCCAGTGGTCGTGGCACTAACGGGCAGCAACGGCGTGCTGCCACTCACTCGCTTTATTTTATTGTATACTATTTATATACTTATTCTAAATTTTACTGTGACCACCAAATAATGTGGTTTTCCTGTCCTCCACATCATCTACAACATCTAGATCTAAGTCTCCTTGAAAGTCAGTGTCACGGTGGCTGGACACCTCTCATTCATTCTGACGCCAAACAGGCTGCAGGAAGCCGCTGCGCATGCTCAGTAGGCTCATCCATATGCATTTATGGTAAAAAGTGGGCGGGTAGAGGGTGGGATATGAGGCGGATTCAGCTGCGCAACCTTCCAGCTGGACTGTGATTTATAAAGCGAACATTGCGTGCAGGTGTGCATGCACAAGGTTTTATTGATCCGGATTTTTTTTGCGCCCGGCATTTTCGGCTTTTGGGTGTACGTGCACTTTTAGTATGACTCCTACGCAGTCCATTTTAAATGAGGCCCCTGATCAGTCCCATAAAAATATGCAAACTGTCTGCTGGTAGGTTTCAATTCGTGATTTCTATTGACAGGAGTGCTGGCTGAGACCAGAACTGTTGGGAGCTCAGGAGAAGTAAAAAAAAACAATCGTCAGTGTACCAACATCAGAGTGATGTGGCTGTGAATGGAAAATAAAAACTAGATAATCTCCCACATATAATTATAAAAAATGTCTGCTTCTACTACCAATCTATGTTGAGATAAAAGTAAAAAACAGATGCAGTATTTTCATGTAGCTTTACCCATCATCTAACCTTGTCAGAGGTTATACGGGCTTGACACACATCACACTGAAACTATGATTAAACCAAGCCCGTTCAAATGAGAGCCTCATTTAATAATTCCTCTCAAGAGCAGAGTTTCACAATGATCTGTTTTTCAATCAAGGATTATGAGGGAAATGTTGATTGTCTTTGGTTGTGGATGCTTGTTTCCTGTACATTCTGTCATTCTCGTGCTCAGAAACTAAGTTTTGACCCAGTTAAAGTTCCTCTGTAGGTGTTTTGTCTCCTCTCTACGTGCCACATCTGCCATTAGAGCTTTTTGCTGCCAAAAAGTTCACTCCGTCTTTTGAGCAAGTTTGATTTTTAATGATGGCAAAGTGTGTGACAGTATCAGAATGTCGTATTTCCATCGTCTTCCTATATTCCCAATGTCTCTAAGAAATGCTACTCAAGAAATAGTGTGAATGTAAAAAAGATAAAACTTTGTCTCCTCGAGGGCTAAACCAGTTGCCTTGAAAACAATTACCTTTGATCATAAAGTATTCACTGTGTTTTTAATTAATTCCAGTGTTCGAGAGTCTACTTCACACCACATTAATAAAACACTCCTACTTTTTTATGCACTTAACTTAATCTTTTTTAAATCATGACCTTATCACATCCTTGATCAACAGAGCTCTTAATCAGACCTTTTTTTTAAAATAAATGTTGTTTTCTTACTTTATGACTTGAAGTCTATCTGATCTATATCTTAGCGAAATTCCCGAGCAAACATGTATTTTTTTTGGGCACAATGGGTGATAACTTTAAAATTCCACACATAAAAGCTTTAATTTAATTAACCTTTGAAGCAAAGTAAGTGCTTTATACCCCGAAGAAAGGAAAGGATTACCTATACATAAACCACCTCATTAAAATTTAAATTGTAAAGAGGCATTTACTTTCTTTTCTGAAAACAAACATTTGAAGAAGACCTTCGAAAATCACCCGTGTTCCTCTGTGGCTCATAGTGGGAGTCTGGAAGAATTGCTTTGTGAATTATTCAGCGACGAAGGGAAAAGCCGTTCCGGGCAATCCGGGTACAGTGAGCTTTCACTCGGTGCATATAACAATGAGGTGATTTTAATTTATATACAGGGGTGAACATTTTGCAATGAGAGTGACTATTGTGCCCTGTTTTGGACAGAAAAGGAAGGGAAAAAAAAAATGCAAGAGGAAGGAATTTAAAATGCTGTCCTTGTGAAAGCCTGCTAGCGATAGCATAAAAACGAGCAGCGCTGGGGGGAGAAATACAGCAACAGTGGAAGAATTTCAAAGGCAAGAGGTCAGGAGCACTCTATTTTCAAACTTAACATGGGGAATAGGAATATGTTGGCTGGAATAACCTATATCAAGGGCACGTTTTTTGCAAATGATAACCTCCCATGAAGAGGAGGCAAAATATAGCGCAGAAAAGAGAGCGTTTCTCAGCAAAAGCCTGGAAATGCCTGCACAGGACATCTTTGTACATGCTGATTTATATCTCTCATTTGCATCTGTGATTTACAATAAAGTAATCCTTATAGATAAGATAAGATAAGATAGTCCTTTATTGATCCCCAAAGGGGACGTTTTTATATGAAGAACTCTAGATCATTAACAATAATGAGATGACGAAATGTGTCTCCACTAGGGATGGGCGGTATGGACTAAAAAATGTATCACAATAATTTATATTATTTATCCTGATAACGATAAAAATGACGATAAAAAAATACCAATTCAACTCCACCTTTGTAACTATAAATCTATCTCGCTCTCAGATCCGCCATGTTTGTTACACAAAAACGTCATCAATGGGAATTTATCCTTCTTTCTTTCTTTCTTTCTTTCTTTCTTTCTTTCTTTCTTTCTTTCTTTCTTTCTTTCTTTCTTTCTTTCTTTCAGGCTCATTTCCTTCCTTCCCTCTTTTCTCCCTTCCTTCCTCCTTTCCTTGTTTTCTCCCTTCCTTCTCCCCTTTCCTTCCTTCCTTCCTTCTTTCCTCCTGCTCTCTCCTTCCTTCTTCCCTTCCTCTTTTCTCCTTTCCTTCCTCCTTTCCTTGTTTTGTCCCTTCATTCTTCCCTTCCTCTTTTCTCCCTTCCTTCCTTCCTTCCTTCCTTCCTTCCTTCCTTCCTTCCTTCCTTCCTTCCTTCCTTCCTTCCTTCCTTCCTTCCTTCCTTCCTTCCTTCCTCCTGCTCTCTCCTTCCTTCTTCCCTTCCTCTTTTCTCCCTTCCTTCCTTCCTTCCTTCCTTCCTTCCTTCCTTCCTTCCTTCCTTCCTTCCTTCCTTCCTTCCTTCCTTCCTTCCTTCATGTCCTTCCTTCCTTCCTTCCTTTTTCCCTTCCTTCCTTCTTTCCTCCTGCTCTCTCCTTCCTTCTTCCCTTCCTCTTTTCTCCCTTCCTTCCTCCTTTCCTTGTTTTCTCCCTTCCTTCCTTCCTTCCTTCCTTCCTTCCTTCCTTCCTTCCTTCCTTCCTTCCTTCCTTCCTTCCTTCCTTCCTTCCTTCCTTCCTTCCTTCCTTCATGTCCTTCCTTCCTTCCTTCCTTTTTCCCTTCCTTCCTTCTTTCCTCCTGCTCTCTCCTTCCTTCTTCCCTTCCTCTTTTCTCCCTTCCTTCCTCCTTTCCTTGTTTTCTCCCTCCCTCCCTTCCTCCCTTCCTTCCTTCCTTCCTTCCTTCCTTCCTTCCTTCCTTCCTTCCTTCCTTCCTTCCTTCCTTCCTTCCTCCTGCCCTCTCCTTCCTTCTTCCCTTCCTCTTTTCTCCCTTCCTTCCTTCCTTCCTTCCTTCCTTCCTTCCTTCCTTCCTTCCTTCCTTCCTTCCTTCCTTCCTTCCTTCCTTCCTTCCTTCCTTCCTTCCTTCCTTCCTTCACGTACGTTGTGCGTGGATTTAACACAGAACCATAAATCATCTTTACACAAAAACTTCATCAACGGGAATTTATCATTTTTACCGTGAGATACAAATTCTTACCGTGAGGAATTTTTTGACGGTTTATCGTGAACGGTAAAATATCACCCATTCCTAGTCTCCACTTGTTAAAAATAAAACATTTAACATGTTACTAGAACAAGTTAGTGCATCCTTTTTGTCATCCTTGTTGTGTAGAAATATAATTATTTTTTAAGTTTTGAATTTACAATTAGACGGTGGCAGATTTTAGGAGTACGTGCAAATATGTATAATTACTTCTAAAGTACAGTAAACATAATTGTTCATGTTTTTAATGCAGAGTAAAAATACATCCCAGATCCACATAGTTTATTTCTTAATTATTAATTAACCCCAATTCCAGTTAAATGTGGTACAAAATAAAAATAAAAGCAGAATGCAATGATTTGCAAATATCAGCAGCCCATCTTTTCTTAGAAAACAAATCAAATGTTGAATGGGAGGTATTTTACCTTTTCATTAAAACAAATTCTTCACTCGCTTTTTAATTTGATGGAAAAAGGTCCATCATCTACTCTGGGCAAAGGGTTATTTTAAAAATCTGACTGAGGCAAAATGTAAAACTTGCATGTCGTTCGATGAATCAAAATGTTAAATTCTTTTTAGAAAGTTTGGGCTGCGCGTCTTCTGCACGGAAGACAAGACGGACCATTACATTTGTCATCAATACTCACTTCAAAATCCTGCATTGTGATGGTTCTGGGGTGCATGAAAGAGGAAACAAAAAAATACTTCATCAGTAGGGCTGGGAATCGATTCAAATGTCATGAATGGATTCGATTCCGATTCTTAAGATTCAGAATCGATTATCACGCTTTGATTCAATCCGATTCGAATCGATACAATATCGATTTGGGTTAGTGTTATTAAAAATGTGGTTTCAGCTGTTGCATGAATTATATGACTGTAGTTCTGCAACATATATTAATATGTATTACAGGACTGTCTCAGAAAATTAGAATATTGCGTAATAAGTTCTTTATTTTCTGTAATGCAATTAAAAAAAACAAAAATGTCATACATTCTGGATTCATTACAAATCAACTGAAATATTGCAAGCCTTTTATTATTTTAATATTGCTGATTATGGTTTACAGTTTAAGATTAAGATTCCCAGAATATTCTAATTTTTTGAGATAGGATATTTGAGTTTTCTTAAACTGTAAGCCATGATCAGCAATATTAAAATAATAAAAGGCTTGCAATATTTCAGTTGATTTGTAATGAATCCAGAATGTAGGACATTTTTGCATTACAGAAAATAAAGGACTTTATCACAATATTCTAATTTTCTGAGACAGTCCTGTATATTGAGATTCAACAGCAAGTATTGCAGCTAATGATGCTGTAAGGACCAATCACCTCCTAGAATGCTGATAGAACTGAAACAGAAACATCGTGGATCAGAATTACCAAACAGATCCAGGGAGGAAACAGAGGACGTGTGAAATCGCTTTTATTTTTTCCCATTTTTGAGAATTTGGTTTTTAGCATTTTTTGCAAATGTAACCCCAAGACAGTATATAAAGCAAAACAAATATAGACAATTTATGCAATTATAACTGAAAACTTTAATGTTTTCATACCTTTAAACATATTTAAAGGCAAAAACATGGCACCAGTTATTCTCTTGTCCAACAAAACATTACTTTTTTGGACATAAACAAAAAAATACCAAGTTGTAATGTAATGATGAACAAAATAAATCAATCTTTAGATGTATGAATCGATTTTTAGGAATTAATATGAGAATCGATTTAGAAAATCGGAAAATCGATTTTCTTACAATGGCAATGAAAATTGATTTTTCCAACACAGGCGGAATGTCGAGAAAAAAAGTTGAATTGTCGAGAAAAATGTAGAAATGTCAAGATTAATGTTGAAGTACAATTTTGAGAAAAAAGTCGAAATGACGAGAAAAAAGTCAAAATTTCATGAAAAAAATTGAAATGTTGAGAAAAAAGGTGACATTTCGACTTTATTCTTGAAATTGTATTTCAACATTAATCTCGACATTTCAACTTTTTTCTCGATATTTCTACTTTTTTCCTCGAAGTGCACAATAAAATAAAAATCTTCCCCTCTCAAATATTTTTCCTCCTGCATGGCCCTAATACTCTTCCATAATCTACGCAGGTCCAAACCCCCACCAATTTAAAAGATTTGGTGTATTATGAAAACAAAATAAAAAGGAAACCCAGGACTGTTGAGCGGTTTTGAATTCGACATCCGACAAGGATTGGACAATATCCTCTCCCAAAACTCCTGAAACTGGTCTCCTCCAATCCAGGTTTTTCTGTTTAAAGACGAAGTGACGCTACAGGCAGCACGGTGGCTTAGTGGTTAGCACTATTGCCTCACAGCAAGAAGGTTCCCGGTTCAACTCCCAGGCCCAGCAGGGTCTTTCTGTGTGGAGTTTGCATGTTCTCCCCGTGCTTGCGTGGGTTTCCTCCTGGTACTCTGGTTTCCTCCCACAGTCCAAAAACATGCATGCTAGGTTAACTGATGAGTCTAAATTGCCCGTAGGTGTGAGTGTGTCTGGTTGTTTGTGGGAACTGCGGGTGGAAACTAGCATTTCTGCTAAACCTGGTGTTAGGAATGGGTGATATTTTACCGTTCATGATATACCGTCAAAAAAATTCCCCACGGTAAGAATTTGTATCTCACGGTAAAAATGATAAATTCCTGTTGATGAAGTTTTTGTGTAAAACTGATTTATGGTTCTGTGTTAAATCCACGCACAACGTACGTGAAGGAAGGAAGGAAGAAATGAAGGAAGGAAGGAAATGAGCCAGAAAGAAAGAAAGAAAGAAAGAAAGAAAGAAAGAAAGAAAGAAAGAAAGAAAAATTCCCATTGATGACGTTTAGTAGTATTTAGTATCTTTTACAGCAGTGATTTGGCTCCAAAGACTGAATGTGGTGATAGATTTATAGTTACAAAGGTGGAGTTGAATTGATATTTTTTCTATCGTAATTTTTATCGTTATCGGGATAAATGCTAGAAATGATCATGATACATTTTTTAGTCCATACCGCCCATCCCTACCCGGTGTATTTACACTGCTTAATGTAGTGTACATTAATATGCATTGTCCCGTCTAAATAAACTTTGAAACCAGAAACCCAGAGGTAAATACTACCCTGCCTATTTTTTGTGATGTGGAAATCAAAATGACCTTTCATTTCTCCGTGTAATGGTTCCTTTCCTTGGGGGAAAAATATCAAATATTTAAACTACCTTTCCTGAAGTTATATCTGAAGGCCGTAAGCATATAAAATGTCCCATGCGGTGGCGTGGAGTGTTTACATATTGCATGCTGGTAGATAAATGCATTTTACTTGTACCGGGGCAAGTTCATTCTGACAGGAAGGTTGAGCTTGGCACTGCACATATCATCCTCAAAGCTGTAATGTCTAACACAGAACAGTGAAAGCATGAACATAATACAGAAAAGCTTAGCTTTGCAATGCTTAATCTGCATTGAATTGAGCTGGGAGACTTTTTTATTTTTTTTTTTAATTTCCACCATCTGCTCTGCGTCTCTGCAGATTTTGCTGATTTATGGAATACACTGAGTCGGTGCTTGCTCCTCTTCTTTTCTCTCCATTTCACTAATATAGCTCTTTGTGCCAGCGACAATAGGATCAGTGACCGTTGCTTTAACTCCCCATTTCTTCTGTCGCAGAAGATCTGGGCGGTTGGTCAGAGGGGGGGTGGGGTGGACGGTGTTGCCAAAGTCCTGTGATTATCAGTTTGTCAAAGGATGAATTAAAGAGCGAGCATCAAATTGAGATGGAAATTAGGGCAGTATTTCCAGAGATGGCATTACATCAGAGTGCAGAGAGCTAATGGGGATAGCAGAAGCAAACAAAAATAACCCACTGCAGCTGAAAGGAAACCTCTCTCTGCATAATGCCAGCGGTCCGGTCTTTTGGGAGGACAGCAGCTGTTATGTATTTTTGTCAGCGAAGCACGCTCCTCAAAAATGTAAAAATGCCAAACGCTGGTCTGAAAAGGTCACTAGACACAGCTTTCACAACCATGATTTCTTTCTTTTTTTTAAACATATCTTGTTATCTGTCAGCAGAAAATAAACAGTCTTTGGGATGAGTTTGAGTAAATCACATCACCTGTCCCATATGGAGTAAGATAACTTCCAAAAAGATGTGCCCATGTTATAACTATCTATCTGCTGCCACACACATGAGTCTGATCAAATATTAGGGTTAGGATTGTTTTTATGTGAGTATGAATCTAAAAGCTGTGAGTGCAAAGTAGGGCTGGGCGATATGGACCAAAAGTCATATCTCGATATTTTCTAGCTGAATAGCGATACTCGATATATATCGATATTTTTTCTGTGCCATAATTGGGGTTTCCCCCAAAGCATTATAGCATAGCATCTCTGTTAGCTTCATTTTTTTCTGAGGCAAACCCTTAAGAAAACAGTCAGTTTTAATACAAACCTCGTGCCAAATGTCACACAGGTTCCTTTATTAACAGAGGTCTGCACAATATCAAAATGTATAAAACAAATGAAATAAAAATAAACTGCCTGCATATATAGAATAAAAATGCTTCTTGAATAAAACAAAACAAATATCCCTTTCCTGCATAACAATTAAATTAAAATACACTGTGCAATTAATACAATGTAGACAGTAACAGGCAGACTTTTCCACTGAGGTTGACAGTTGTGCAAATAACAAAACATTTGTGCAAATCTCAAATAAAACATTCAAGTCAATTTGTCACAAAATAAGCTACAGTATATTAAAATCATTAAAAAATATATATATATTTTTTTGTTTTTTTTTAATAATCGATATAAACGATATCGCGTTTGAAAATATATCGATATATATTAAAATCTCGATATATCGCCCAGCCCTAGTGCAAAGTCTTGTGAATACAACTCTAATTTCTACGACTACGAGTCTTCACTGCGAATTCAAGTTTATGGGTACGAGTCGAAAAACTGTTGAAATGACGTCACAGGCAGAAACAGCATAGACATATTTACGTAGACGCCCCATCGAGTGCTGAGCCAACTGCCTCATCCAATATGGCGTCAACGTCGCCGCCATATTGGATGTGGCAAGACTGCGCTGTAAACTAATACAAGTAAATGGACTTATTTTCATAAAGAGCCTTTCTACAAAGAAATTTATGTCTCATTTATTCATTCACACATGCACTAATATACTTGGGAAACAGTTAAACACCAAATATAATTTATTTAATTTTCTCAGACGGCAAAAATAAGAACTTTATTGATCCCACATAGGAGTAATTCATGTTATATCAGCTATAGAGAACAAGGTAGTGCCGAAAAACAATATATATCCCCCCTCACAAAAATAAGAAAAATAGAGAAACATATTTTCTCATCAACAAAACATATTTTTACATTTTCAAGTAACAAAATAACATATTTTAACTATTTTTCAGATTTTTTCAATTATTTTATTGTCTGAAAAATCGTTCAAATGTTATTTTATTGTCTGAAAAATGGTTCAAATATGTTATTTTGTTATTTGAAAAATTTTAAATTTGTTTTGTTGATCTATTTTTCTATATTTTTCTTAATTTGTGAGGGGGGACATATATTGTTTTTCAGCACTACCTTGTTCTCTATAGCTGATATAACATGAATTACTCCTATGTGGGATCAATAAAGTTCTTATTTTTGCCATGTGAGAAAATTAAATATATTATATTTGGTGCCTAACTGTTTCCGCAAGTATATTAGTGCGTGTGTGAATGAATAAATGAGACGTAAAACGTAAATTTCTTTGTAGAAGGGTACTTTGGTACCTTTCTAAGGTACTTTGGTACCTTTCTAAGGTACCAAAGATACAAAAGATGAAAAAAGGGTGAAAAAAAGATTAAAAAAGAGGAAAAAAGGAAGAGAAAAAAAGATGAAAAAAGAGGGGGGAAAAAAGATGAAAAAAGGGAAAAAACATTAAAAAAGTTCTTATTTTTGCCATTTTTCAGACAATAAAATAACATGTTTTGTTGATGAGAAAATATGTTTCTCTATTTTTCTTATGTCTATGCTGTTCCTGCCTGTGACGTAATTTCAACAGTTTTTCGACTCGTACCATAAACTTGAATCCGTGTTCACAGTGAAGACTCGTAGTCGTAGAAATTAGAGTTGTATTCACAAGACTTTGCACTCACAGCTTTTAGATTCATACTCACATAAAAACAATCCTAACCCTAATAATTGATCAGACTCATGTGTGTGACAGCAGAATTTTGGGTGCAACTTTTTTATTTACATACAAATGTTTATCATTACGAATACGAATAGTTATAACATGGACTAGGAATGGGTGATATTTTACCGTTCACGATAAATTGTCAAAAAAATTCCCCACGGTAAGAATTTGTATCTCACGGTAAAAACGATAAATTCCTGTTGATGACGTTTTTGTGGAAAGCTGATTTATGGTTCTGTGTTAAATCCACGCACAAGGTACACACGAAGAAAGAAAGAAAGAAAGAAAGAAAGAAAGAAAGAAAGAAAGAAAGAAAGAAAGAAAGAAAGAAAGAAAGAAAGAAAGAAAGAAAGAAAGAAAGAAAGAAAGAAAGAAAGAAAGAAGGACAAATTCCTGTTGATGAGGTTTTTGTGTAACAAACATGGCGGATCTGAGAGCGAGATAGATTTATAGTTAAAAAGATGGAGTTGAATTGGTATTTTTTTATCGTCATTTTTATCGTTATCGGGATAAATGCCAGAAATTATCGTGATACATTTTTTAGTCCGTACCGCCCATCTCTAACATGGACACATCTTTTTGGAAGTTATCTTACTCCATAGTCCCAGCGTCATCCTCGTTCGAATTCTTGTGAAATCAAGCGATGGGAAACGAAGTAGCGTGTGTTTTCCCACCAGTCCTCTCTCACTGAAATGGGATAATGAAATCTCACCCTCACCTTGATAAGTTGATACTTCCCCACATATGTCTTTCTAGAATAATTTGCAGTTATGCAAAGCAAATGGAAGCTCGCAGTTGCCTCGCAACACCTCTTCACACCCTATCCCGTGGCACTAAGAGTGTGATTTGAATAAAATGTTACAGACACAGGCAATTATGACGGATCAGTCACAGAACTGGGAAACAAGGAAGGAGGACGTGCAGTTAATTGTGGTGGTAATTACAGTAAAAAAAAAATGCATTAATGGTGGTTGAGGTGAGCTTCATTTGTGATTCTTGTCAGGGGTATCGTACTTAACCAAACGTGCTGATGACCGTAAGTGGGTGTGAAAAACAAAAGCGTGGATTGTCTTGCAGATTTGCTTGTTGCTTGCGTTCTCTAGGACAAATACATTTGGATTCTGTCAGAGAGATACCTGTCCATGCTTGTCTTTCGGTGTAGACCTTTAGGATCTTGTCAGTGGAAATCATTCAGTGCATAACATCACTTGACATTTACATGCAAGAGCAAAGGAGAGCTGTGGTGCGAACAGTGTCATTTACATCCTCCCTGCAACCCTATCCGAGCCTTAATTCATGTCAGGGGCTCCTCTGGGTGCACTTTGAGCGCCAACAGCTGAGAAAATGAAATCTATTCTGACGGTTTTTTGCCTTTAATGTCATACTGTTTCAGTGACACGGTAAAGGAAGGGGTGTAAATGTGAAATCTGTTCAAGTTGGAGGATTGCGCCTGATTTTTATTTGCCCCTCTACAGACTGAGAGGAACTATGAAATCGCTTTTATTTTTTCCCATTTTTGAGAATTTGGTTTTTAGCATTTTTTGCAAATGTAACCCCAAGACAGTATATAAAGCAAATAAATATGGACAAGTTATGCTATTATAACTGAAAACTTTAATGTTTTCATACCTTTAAACATATTTAAAGGCAAAAACATGGCACCAGTTATTCTCGTGTCCAACAAAACATTACTTTTTTGGACATAAATAAAAAATACCAAAAGTTATAATGTAATGATGAAAAAATAAATCAATCTTTAGATGTATGAATCGATTTTTAGGAATTAATAGGAGAATCGATTTAGAATCGGAAAATCGATTTTCTTACAATGGCAATGAAAATCAATTTTTTCAACACAGGTGAAATGTTGAGAAAAAAAGTTGAATTGTCGAGAAAAATGTCAAAATTTCGTGAATAAAGTTGAAATGTTGAGAAAAAAGGCAAAATTGCATGTAAATGTCACTTGACATTTACATGCAAGAGCAAAGGAGAGAACATCAATGAATGTGGTTTTACTGCTATTTCAACATTTAGAGTCATCACCAGAAAAATAACACCAGAAAAATAACTTATTTGACAATTTTCACCTGTTTCAAGTAAATTTTCACTTGAAATAAGTGGGAAAATCTACCAGTGGGACAAGATTTATCTTCTAACTTATCTTCTTCACAAAATAATCATGTTGCACTGGCAGATTTTTCTACTTATTTCAAGTGAAAATCTACTTGAAAATTGTTATTTTTTTTCCAGTGATGAGTCTTGTTTTAAGTGTAATGAGATTTTTTTTTACTAAAATGAAACATTTTAACTAGAAATAAGACAAATATTCTTGTTAAGATTTTGAGTTTTTGCAGTGATCCATGTTACTTATCCTGTGAAGGACAGAATCATATTGATAAGTTCAGAAAACTGTTTTTATTGTTGTGTTTTGATGTATTTGATGTAAGCCCAGTGGATATTTAAAGCTTACAGAAGGCTGCATTTAACTGCTGCTATGTCATTCCTGCAGTATTTCTGCAGGTGTTTTGGTCACTGCTATTATTTGTAATATATTATATTATTTGTAATCAGCACAAATTATCTGTCCCCATATGATAAAATCCACCATCCCCCCTGATTTCTTTTTACAACTGGAGTTCTGCTGAGAGGTGAAATACAACATACTCAAAACAAAGACTTTACCCAGCAAAGTAAATCGAAGGGAAGCAGTCGGTGGTTTCTCATCAATAAAACCACAGAGTAATTAGAGAAAGCACTTGAAAGCCAATTTGCATGTTGACAAATGATCAATCTTCATCTGTTATGCTGCCACAGTAGCCGGCGGTGGTGGATGTGGTGACGAATGGCTGGCCTGGGCTTTCTTGCATCTCATTCTGTTTGCTGAAAGGCGTGTGAGGATTGCAGACGAGGTTTCATTTTGCCTATTAGCTCAAAACACCTTCTTCTGGAATGAGCTGAACACAGTAGTAAACCGACACTGTGATGCTGTTTTTCACTTAACGTGTTTTAAGAGACAGAGAGTGCTGATGATAGTGAGTTTTGTGTTAAAAGGTTACCCTGGTACTTTGGGAATTGGCCTATTTACCATCAACCTTGGACTTTGATAAGAGGGTATACGGCCCTCTGCATGCATGCAATCATCCAGCGTGACAAAGGCCCCGCTTTAACATTGCCACTCCAAGTGGAGAGCTACATGTAACCTAAATAACAACAACAGAAAATCCTAAGAATTGCATTTTGTGATCTGTACAAGATAACTATGCGTCCATATCGCCCAGCCCTAATATGAGGTCAGTGTCCGTTTTTCCATGTGTCTCACGACTAGAGGCGGGACCACATTGAATTGTTTTTACTTCCAGCCATGCAAATTATAATCCATTGCACGTATAGACTATATGCATTTACTGCGGCAGCTTTTGTTTATGTTGTTTTGTGTAATGAATAAGAGGTCTGCCGTGGCATGGTGTTGTTTGCACACCTCACATCTGGTGTATTTCTTCAAATAAGGGCACAGGCTTTTATCTGCTTCAACAGCTCAGGCTATTAGACCTTTATTATGTGCAGGGCTTTTATTTCTTTTGTTGTCTCTGTAGTCATTTTTAGTCATTAGACACATATATTTACAGTGTAATACTTTTACGCTTTCAAAAAGAGATGTGGAATGGTGCAAATAAACAGTGTGTATGTTTCATTTATTCCTTTGAGAATACCCTGCTGTGTGAAACGGCCTTTTCATCACGACTGGAATTTGCTTCTCTGCACTGAAAAACTTTCACTTCATAATTGGATTTCAGAGAGAGGCTACACTTTTACCAGAAGGTTGGTAAAAGTTGTGAACAAGCTCACAGAATGACTTTCTTCACAGTTAAAGGAGACCTATTATGGCATTCATATAATAGGGCTGGGCGATATGGACCAAAAGTCATATCTCGATATTTCTAGCTGAATGTTGATACTCGATATATATCCATATTTTTTCTGTGCCATAATTGGGGTTTCCCCCAAAGCATTATAGCATAGCATCTCTGTTAGCATCTCTGTTAGCATCTCTGTTAGCATCTCTGTTAGCTTCATTTTTTTCTGAGGCAAACCCTTAAGAGGTCTGCACAATATCAAAATGTATAAAACAAATGAAATAAAAATAAACTGCCTGCATATATAGAATAAAAATGCTTCTTGGATAAAATAAAACAAATATCCCTTTCCTACAATTAAATTAAAATACACTGTGAAATTAATACAATGTAGACAGTAACAGGCAGACTTTTCCACTGAGGTTGACAGTTGTGCAAATAACAAAACATTTGTGCAAATCTCAAATAAAAGATTCAAGTCAATTTGTCACAAAATCACGTTTGAAAATATATCGATATACATTAAAATCTCGATATACCGCCCAGCCCTACCTCATATCTGCAGTTTTTGTGTAGTGATTCGTTTGTTTTTCAACTACATTTTGTTATTGGTGCATAATTTTACTTTTCTGAGTGAATTAGTGAAATAGAGATAGGAAGAGAAGAAGAGTGGATAACGCTTACCCTTGAATGAGCAGAGTAAAAAGGGGAGGATGTCTGCTTCAGGAAATCATCACACAGGACAAGGGAGGCTTGTTTTCTCCATCCTCTTTTTAAACAGCCTTATTCATGCTGCAACTCCTCCTCCATTCTGCTTCTTTCAAGGGGATTCAATCTCCATTCTGGTCCTGTCACTTGCTTTGCCAATCAATTCCTCTCTCCCCAGTGTGGGGGCCTAAGTGTCCCTCTTTATTCTATAAAGTTCATGAGAATGGAGAGGCTTGTTCTCCTTATTTGTATTCAAAATCCCAGGAAAGGCAGACGTTGAGGAAAGGAGTAAAGCCTTTTTGCAGAAAGACAGGTAGACTTGAGGGAATTGGAATAGATATGCTGCATATTCCGTACTGTCTGTCCATTGTTCACACATGACACCTGGTTACCAGTATGTATTATTTATATTCTACGTTATTTGTCAAAGAAACTGTGTGGATACAAGCAGATGGAGTTCTCTCTGAACTGTTATCAGCGCAGCTGCCTCAGAGTGAATTTATTTCCTACTGATAGCGGTAAAATGCATGTAGTGAAGCAAAACCTTTGACGTAACGTTATGGATGGCTGGCAAAGCTCAGAATGAATTCTCGTGCTCCTCTGGGTTACTTTAACGCACTTCATAATATGACCTCAAGGGGACGAAAAGGGCTACGTGAGGCACATCCAGGATTTGAAGGAGAAAATATGACAGAATGAGGAAATAGCAGGGTTTTGCTTTGAGATATGCCAAAGCCACCGTCTGCTGAATGCAGGGAACTATTGTTGCTCATCTCACAATTGTGTCTGGAAAGGCATGGTAATGGTCTGCCACTTGCAATTGCCTGGAATCAACAGAAGAATGGGAGGGCCGGCCATGCCTAACTTCATTTGCACTGGATTCTCCCGCCGACCGAATCCCCTCGCCTCACACATGTCGTTCCTTTAAGAAAAAAGAAAAAAAAATACTGCAGTGGCTCCCTGACCTTCAGAAAACATGGCTGCGTGAGCAACAATCCGTTTGATAATTAAATTCTCTGGTTGGTCAGCAACCAATCGGCACAGCTCGGGGGGGATCAATGGCTGATTTTAAAGAGCAAACTAATTCACTAATGGTCAGAGTTATTCCAATTTACCTGGGCCGGTGAATTGTTGTGTTCAAATCTATTCAAGGGAGTGGACGGATCAATGCGGGGAGAGGAACGGCAGATGGGAGTTGGGTGCATCTGTCATGTGAAGTGGTGCGAGGAGTGTGCTCTGAGGCTGATTTGATAGGTGCCCCGGTGAATAGGAGGAACGTGGGGGCAGTTTACGAGATGGATCTAAACAGGGATTGTCTATGCCATGAAGCAAACTAATTAATAAGGTTTCAGAGTAAGCACGAGGGCAAAGACTTGACAGATAAGGTTCCAAGGTTTCTTTTTGTCTGCCTGAGAGAGAGTTAGATTTATAACACTGACTAGCCAAAGGACAATTAAATTCTACTTGAAATAATATTGGAATTAATTTTCCGTCAGGGGGATTTGCACTTAACGAAACAAAAACTTTGTGATACAGGCACGGTTTCCCCTGCAGTCGTTATTTCAAGATGTTGTAAAGATTGCCAACATTTTAGGTATTGGCTTAATGGCGTTGGATAAGATATACCGTTCTCTTTGCATCTAATAACCCAGTTTAACATAGTCAAGGTGATAAAATCAACATGTTCGTCTACCTTGTGCAGATATCACAAAATGCAATTCTTAGGGTGTTTTGTTGTTGTTATTTAGGTTACATGTAGCGCTCCACTTCGAGGTTTAACGTATGTTATTTGTTTCAATTTTGTTAGATGAAATATTTGTAAAAACCAGCCAAAGTGACGTTGGACTCCAGTCTTGGTCATATCTTCTGACAATTGCCTATCGCTTTGTGACATTGTGTCAAAGATCAACCATAATGAAACTAGCTCAGAAAGCTTTAATGAGCATATTAAGATAAGGTACACTCAAATTTAAGGATCTGGGGCCTCATCTATAAAGCTTGCTTGCGCACAAAAAGGGCCTGAAAGATGCGCAAGCCACCTTCTACGCAAAGGCTGGGATCTAAAAAGAAAAAAACTAACCGCAAAATGTGCGTATCCCTACGGCAACCCCGACCCTCCGTAGGAACTTACTTAAGACACGGGGAACTGTCGACGCAGGCTGTGAGGTGGTGAAATGAAGCCAGATTCATGTCATACTCTTAATAATTTCATCACATATCACAACATATACAGTATCAGACTTATAATAAAATAGCGCTGATCGTGTCCCTCTGTGTTTGAAGCTCAGTGTCAGTCAGGACGTTCAGCTGCTGCTGGAGCTGCAGCCGCGGTGAGTGGGCTTGCCACCCGTCCCTTGAAATACGGAATTGTTACGTAATTGGGAATTCAAATTTATATAAAAACAGTTTATTCCGTATTTCACAATCGTCCCATGCACGTCTGTCACACACGCACACACTAGTTAAGCCTAATTATGCCTAAATAATGGTTCCGCGTTAAATCGACGCAGAGCATACGCCGTAGGTTACGCAGCGACGCGCCCTGTACGGTGCGTGGGCCGCGTAACCTACGCCGTATGCTCTGCGTCGATTTAACCTGGAACCATAAATCAGCCTTGAGCAGCACAGAGGGGAGAGGGGAGGAGGGGTAGCGGGGCTCCCGTCCTGTCTTCGCACAGAGTGTCTTGATGATTTGTAATCACAGGCTGAGCCTACCGTTAGTTCTTAAACTGTAAAAAGTGGGGGGACCAAAACATGAGTTTGAAAAGTGGGGGGGCATGTCCCCCCTGTTCCCAGTGGAAATTGCGCCCTTGCGCCTCACAGCGTTTTATTTTCACTCGCTTTATTTTATACTATTTATATACTACTTATACTTTTACTGTGACCACCAAATAATGTTGTTTTCCTGTCCTCCACCTCATCCACAACATTTCGATCTAAGTCTCCGTGAAATGTAGTGGCACGGTGGCTCGACATGTCTCATCATGCGTCTCATTCATCCTGAAGCCAAACAGGCTGCAGGAAGCCGCTGCGCATGCTCAGCAGGCTCATTCATATGCAAATACTACTTGGCATTGACCATTTTTGGTATGAAGTGGGCGTGTAGAGGGCGGGATATGAGGCGGATTCAGCTGCGCAACCTTCCAGCTGGACTGTGATTTATAAAGCGAACATTGCGTGCAGGTGTGCGTGCACACGGTTTTATTGATCCAGATTTTTTTTTGCGCCCGCCATTTTCGTCTTTTGGGTGTACGTGCACTTTTAGTATGAATCCTACGCACTCCATTTTAAATGAGGCCCCTGGTCAACTTCAAAACTATACAAATCATGCACAAAGCGAACCAGTATCAGTTGCCACAAGACATCCAGGAGTTGTTTCAAATAAAAGAAAATAAACACAATCTCAGGGGAATATGTAATTTCAAAAAACAGCATGTAGGAACAAACATCCAAACCCATTGTGTCTCAGTGATGGAAGTTAATCTGTGGAACAACTGCAAAGATGAAATTAAATTGTTGGGCCACAGTCCTACGTGAATCATGTGATTATATGATAATATGAACGGTGGAGGCCTTAAGGAAACTTTCAGGCCTCGTTCTGAGACCAGCCTCAAGTTTACGACACCTGACCACATGGTTTAGAACAAAGGAAAACCCCCATGGACTCAAAGCTCATCCAGGATTTGCATATGTGGCCCTTCAGTGATAAGGGACCACGCTCTGATTGGACACGAACCCCAAACTGCAGGAAGGGTCGCATCGACTTCCTGTCCACAGCTTTTCCTGTAAAGGGCAAGGCCCCCTCTCTCTCGCTCTCTTCTCTTTTTCTCCTCTTCCTGCAGGTCTCTGCTGCCTCGGACCTGTCCGCGGTCCCATGGGGTCCCCCGTGAGCGGGAACCAGCATTATTAGCACCAGGAGCGACCAGCTACGGACCGGCCTCCTCCTGTGATTGTTGACCGAAGAAGCGTCTTTCTGGAGAGCTGCACGAGTAACCCACAAGGTTCCGAGCCCCAGAAAGCCGAACCAGGGACCCTGCATGCCTCGACGTGAACGCCTTTGGACCGACCTGAAGCTGAAGGAGGCCAAGCTGCTGTCCCCTCATCCACTAGGAGAACAGGACCAGGAGTGAGAGAAAGCCGCTCTTTATCAGGATCCCCTGTGAGCGTAACCACTCTTTGTTCAACAAAGAACGCCGACCGGCCAGACCAAACCACCTTTTCCTTCATTTACAAGATTCACGTAAGAGGCTGTTTCGTTTCTGGGCAGAGAAACTTAGTTAACACAAGTTTAGTTTTACGTTGTGAGCTGGATCGCCGATCCCGTCACAACTGTGTTGTTAGTTTAAGTGTGTCTATTTACTTGATTGTTTTCTCCTCTCATCTCTCTTCTACTAAACGACGCACTCTTAACTCGGTCATAAAGAAAACCCCCGAGCCATTTTGAGTCACGTGCCATCAGAATTTATCCGAAGTGTTGTCTTACCATCTTCTTGACACTTGTGTAAATAAATTCTGATTAATTTGAATGAGAGAAGTTGTTTGTACTTATTTTACACATATTTGTCACAACTGCTGGTTGACAAAGGCCTGTGTTCGATCTTCTTCCTTCAACTATTATTCTGTAGAATAATTTACCTTGAGACTCATTTTCACTGTTTAGTTATCAATTTTCCTGATTACATCAGGTGGTGCCCCGTTTTGATTAAGTCATTTTGATAATTCAATTTAATAAATAATCTATTTTATTAATTATTAAGGACCGTCCTCCGACAGTCATTAATAACTCTTGATAACTGAACTAGCATCTCCTGTGTGGCACAACAAAATCATGCAAATCACCAAGTAAGTTTAGACAAATCTTCAAAATCAATACTCTTTTATGCTTTTCTTTTGGACTTCTGTGAAATTAAGAAATTGTATAAACAGAACATTTTTTCCAGTTTTTATTTTTTATTTTTATTTTTCCGACGAAATGAGGGCCTTTTTTGCATGCAAGCCAGGCCCGGCGAAAAACTTGATATTTAATGGTTTGCATTAATGGTCGTGGCCTAATGGCTCAACAGCGCCCCCTAGAAAACTTTGTGCTTCAAGCCCCACAATACGGTTTGACGTACATGCACGAAAATCGGTACACACCTGTATCATGTTGCAACTTAAAGAAAAGTCTCTTGGCGCCATGGCCGAAACCCAACAGGAAGTCGCCAATTTTGAATTAATCGTGTAATTTTGGTGCAATTTATGCCATTTTTCGGCCGTTAATGCGGCCCGAACCGTAACGTGCATCCAGGTGTGTTATACATCAAAATGTGCATCTTGATCCGGCGACGATGGGCATTACTTTTCTCAGTCAAAAGCATTACTGTGGCGACAATAGATGCCAAAAAGCGCGCCCCCCCTTAATCTAATTGGTCGATATTTGATAGTTCCTACTTTCTGCCATAACTTTTGAATGGTTTGACATAGAGAGTCATGGGTGGCGTCATCGGACTCGGTTTTGAGTCCTTGACCATAATTGGTGCAAATTATCCCCGCCCCTTCTTCTGATTGGTCGATATTTGATAGTTCCTATTTTCTGCCATAACTTTTGAATGGTATGACATACAGAGTCGTGGGTGGTGTCATCGGACTTAGTTTTGAGTCCTTGACTTTTATTGGTGAAAATTGCACGCACGAGGGCCCATTCATCGCATTTTTTGCTTGTTTTTTGGTATATACATTTGATGTCTTCCGATTATTTTTTGTTTTTGTTTTAACCTGTTTTAATAAAAAAAAAAGAAAGTAATCATGGCAGAGAAAATAGGGTGACCGAACAAATCTTGGACAGAGTTGTAAAAGCAACAATGACTTCCCATCTGTAGAAAGACCGATGCAACTAAAAATTACCACAGTTTCTTTGTGTTGCTGTAAATAGATACATTGTTTTTTTGTGCTTTCACATTTCAATGAAAAGAATGGGACTCCACATTCCCATTGTCCGTGCCCTACCAATCCGGGGGGGGGGGGGGTTGTCTCTTTTTGTTTGCCGCCCTTGAAAAGAGGCCTGGGTTTTGTTTGATTCCTTTTTTCTATTTAAAGGAATATGGTATATATAACTTTCCTATCCTTTCACTTCAGTGGACATGAAGGATGAGCAGGGCTCTAGTATATCTTTAATGCTCCCCTCCTCTCTTGGGATGTGGTAATGGCTCTTGGTGCTCTTCAAGGGTTCTGCTCTTTGAAAAACAAACAGAAAATATTTGTATTTGAGAGTCAGCCTTATTCAGCACTAAACCCCAAATGTAGTCATTGCTCTTTCTGTCCATGGCTGCAATACTGCTGGTTCGATTTGAATTAAAGGTACTATATATGCTTCCAACCTCAGCACTATTTGAAAAATCCTCCCCTCCTTGAATGTCAGTGTAAGTCCCGTTAATTAGACCATTATAATTTTGAACAATTTCATGTGAAGTACTGACTTTACTGATTTTCTAAATTACTTCCCCAAAAGCCACCGGCTGTCCTCTCAAATTATCAGCGCTTAAATAATTTGCAGATTTTAAAAGGGAACTGTCACTTTGAGCTGGTTTTGCAAAGTTTTCATCCATACCGTCAGCGTGGGACTGGATGGCAGCAGCCTCGTTGTAGTTTTCAAATATTCATTGCTGAATTATTTGGCTCTACTTTCGACAGCGTTGGACCGCTTCCTGCACTGAATTATTGCAGGACCTGACTTTAAGTTATAAACCAAATGCATTATCTTGTCCCGGGCTAATTTAACAACTTCCATCCCTCCAGTGGTTTATTATGCTGCAGATTTCCTGACAATAAGCCCGTCGGCCAGCTTTTCATTCATGTGAACGTTGTTGTCTTCTTGCATAAAAAACCTTTCTGTGTAGTAAATGTCCCCTACGACAGAGTATTAGGGCCAAACTAAGACAAAAAAAAATGGGAAATTACAAGAATAAAGTCATAATATGATGAAAATAAAGTCGTAATGTTGCGAGAATAAAGTCGTAATAGAATAAAGTCGTAATATTATGAGAATAAAGTCGTAATATTATGAAAATAAAGTGGTAATTTATGAGAACTCTAACAGGAAGAACACTCTTCTCCCTGTGTTAAAATTAGGAATATTGAGCATCTTGTGAAGTTGTATTTATAATATATTTAATATTACAACTTTATTCTCGTAATATTAAGACTTTATTCTCAAAATACCACGACTTTATTCTCAAAATATTACGACTTTATTCTCGTAATATTATGACTTTATTCTCGTAATATTATGACTTTATTCTCGTAATTTTACGACTTCATTCTCATAATATTAAGACTTTATTCTCATTATATTATGACTTTATTCTCGTAATTTCCTTTTTTTTTGTCTTAGTTTGGCCTTAATACTCTGTCGTAGCCCCCAGACTGCTCTCTCTGGCTTTCTTGTTTAAACTGAAAGGGCATCTTTGAGTAACACTTCATCTTTTAAAAACGAAAGGAGTGTATTTGATTTCTAATGCCAGAGCATTTCTAGCTGTGCTGCTCATTCTCTGCACCACATGGCTCCATCCTTCCCAAACAGTCCATCACTCCACTCGTTATGTATAGTGCGTTTCACCAGAGTGCACTGATTCAGAGAGGTGGGGCTGCTCAATTTTTAATGCATATAGTGCATTCATTTTGATCAATCCGTCACCCTTTTTCTCTCGTAATGACATATTTTCTGAGCACTGAAAAAAGATTTTCTAACATCCAACCTCGTAAAATCTTTTCTCTTACATCTCACAACTACATAATTTGGATGAAAAACACCAAGCAAACAAGTGGAACTTGTGCCATAAGTGATGTTTATCATCCCAAGAGAACAAGACTGACTGGTATTAACATACAGATAGAAACTTGTTTCCAAGAAATAAGCACAAAGGATTTTCTCCCATCATGTGGGCACATGAATGTAAATGTTTTCACCCAGGGAGGTCTCAGGGATTCAGACGGCAATCGTGCCTTTGGGGGGTCGAAATGACTACAGCTCTGGGCTAACTTATGAGTTAGAGTGAGTGCTTGTTTGTTTATATGTTTCCCTGTGATGGACTGGTGACTTAAGTTGCTTTCGTCAAGGAAAATTCTGACTAAATATCGTCGTCAACTAACCTTTATCACCTGGGAAAAACGAGACGCAATGAAAATGCTGGTCATTTCAATTCAATTCAATTTTATTTATATAGTGTCTAATACAACATATGTTGTCTCTGGGGGACCGGGAACGCAGGCCAGAACGCAGCTCCCGAGGCTCCGGCCTGCAAACATGCACAAAAGAGAAAAAACGGGGGCCGGCACAAGAAATTACAGGAACGATGGACAAAAACGATAGCTATGAGATATTTATAATAAATAAAAATGGTAATGGAGAAGAGAGGAAGGGAAGAGGAGAGGAGAAGAAGGATGAGAGGCACCGCCCAGCGGATCACGTCGGTGCCCCCCTGCAGCATAGGCCTATAGCAGCATATCTACCACCAAGCTATATTTGAGACTAACTATTATAGTCTTGTTCTATAGCTGCAACTATGACTACTGACTCTAACACACTAGAGTTTACACTACCTAGAGATTTACCAACACCAGCTTGAGGTTTACTAAACACTAACTATAGGCTTTACTAAACAGAAAGGTTTTAAGTTTAGTTTTAAAGCTGGAGGTGGTGTCAGCCTCCTTAACCCAGATTGGAATTTGGTTCCAAAGTAATGGTGCCTGATAGCAGAACGCCCGCCCTCCAAATCTACATTTAGATACTCTAGGAACTACGAGTAAACCTGCACTCCGAGAACGGAGAGCTCTGCCAGGAACATAAGGCACTATCAGGTCTTGTAAATGTGTCATGTGACAATAACGATAATTCAATATATAATGCAATAGAGGAATAAAAACCAGACTAAAATGTAGGTTACTAAATAAAAACTCTGCTAAAATGTGTCTTCATTTTCGTCGACCAAAACGAGACGAAATGTTCTACCAAAGATCCTTAATGTCCATGTTTTCAGTAGTTTCCTCTGGTTTAGTTCTGCTGGGTGACGTCACGTCTTCAATCCCAGTCGCTGCAGCGGGGAATCAGATCCAGAAGATGCAGCTGCAGAGTTAGAGAATGATGCCGTTAACGCAGAGCTCTAGGTTCACGTCAATTAAAAACAAAGTCACATAGAGAAACGCGGAGATCTGCTCTGGGGCTGGAGAAGAAGAAGAAGATCCATCTTTGTATCCACTTTCCTACATAGACGTGGAAAAGAAAACCCAATGTGTTGTCAGAAAAGAAAAAGATAAAAATAAATATGTTGTAAACTCCAATTAGAGTCTTCTGTATATGTCATAGTTATGGGTAAGCAGAGGTGGGTAGTAGTAACGAGTTACATTTACTCCGTTACATTTACTTGAATAAGTTTTGGGAAATTTTGTACTTTTAGGAGTAGTTTTGAATCACTATACTTTGTACTTTTACTTGAGTAGATTTGTGAAGGAGAAACTGTTACTCTTACTCCGCTACATTAGGCCACGTTGAGCTTGTTACTTTTCTTTTATCCCTTTTATCCACGTACGCGTCAATCTCATGACATCACTGGGTGATTCTTTGGGAAAAATGTTTGTTTTTGCATGTTTTGTCACATTTACACAGACTCAAACACACACAGAGTTTCTATGAGTTCAGGGGCTTGTTCTAGTTCTGCCTGGTTAAAAAAGAAAAGTACAAAGGCTTGAAATTTTGTGCTACTTGGGCTTAATTAGGGCCCGAGCACCTTCAGTGCGAAGGCCCTATTGTATCTGTAGGAATTTTTCTTTCTTTCTTTCTTTCTTTCTTCTGACGAAAGGAAGGCCTTTTTGCCCCCCTAAACGTACCCAAAAAGTCACCAAATTTTGCACGCAAACCAGGCCTGGCGAAAAATTTGATATTTAATGGTTTGCATTATTGGGCGTGGCAAAATGGCTCAACAGCGCCCCCCGGAAAACTTTGTGCCTCAAGCCCCACGATACGGTTTGACGTACATGCACGAAAATCGGTACACACCTGTATCATGTCGCAACTTAAAGAAAAGTCTCTTGGAGTCATGGCCGAAACCGAACAGGATGTCGGCCATTTTGAATTAATCGTGTCATTTTGGCGAAATTCATGCCATTCCTTCGGCAGTTAATACGGCCCGAACCGTAACGTGCACCCAGGTGTGTTATACATCAAAATGTGCGTCTCCATCCTGCGACACCACGCATTACTTTTCTCTTTCAAAAGCGTTACCGTGGCGACGCTAGACGCCAAAAAGCGCGCCCCCCCTTCATGTGATTGGTTCAGACAGAAAAAACTTTGTGCCTCAAGCCCCATAATACGGTTTGACGTACATGAATGAAAATCGGTACACACCTGTATCATGTCGCAACTTAAAGAAAAGTCTCTTGGCGCCATGGCCGAAACCGAACAGGAAGTCGGCCATTTTGAACATTCTGAATGAATCACGTAATTTTGGAGCAAGATATGCCATTCCTTCGAGAATTAATACGGCCCCAACCGTAACGTGCACCCAGGTGTGTTATACATCAAAATGTGCATCTCCATCCTGCGACTACACGCATTACTTTTCTCTTTCAAAAGTATTACCGTGGCGACACTAGACGCCAAAAAGCGCGCCCCCCCTTCATCTGATTGGTCCATATTTAATAGTTCCCCAAAAGTCACCAAATTTGGCATGCAAGCCAGGCCTGGCGAAAAATTTGATATTTCATGGTTTGCATTAATGGGCGTGGCAAAATGGCTCAACAGCGCCCCCCGGAAAACTTTGCGCCTCAAGCCCCACAATACGGTTTGACGTATATGCACGAAAATCGCTACACACCTGTATCATGGCACAACTTAAAGAAAAGTCTCTTGGAGCCATGGCCGAAACCGAACAGGATGTCGGCCATTTTGAATAAATTGTGTCATTTTGGCGAAATTTATGCCATTCCTTCGGCAGTTAATTCAGCCCGAACCGTAACGTGCACCCAGGTGTGTTATACATCAAAATGTGCGTCTACATCCTGCGACACCATCCTTTTGGCGACGCTAGACGCCAAAAGGCGCGCCCCCCCTTCATGTGATTGGTCCATATTTGATAGTTCTCCAAAAGTCACCAAATTTTGCATGCAAGCCAGACGTGGCGATAAATTTGATATTTCATGGTTTGCATTAATGGGCGTGGCCTAACGGCTCAACAGCGCCCCCTAGAATACTTTTATCTGCCATAACGTTTGAATGGTTTGACATAGGAAGTTGTGGGTGGTGTCATGGGACTCTGTAATGAGTCCTTAAGCTTCGTTGGCCTTAATTAGCCCCGCCCCTTCTTCTGATTGGTTGTCCCGATTTTCTGCTATAACATTGGAATGGTTTGACATAGGGAGTCGTGGGTGGTGTCATCAGATTCTGTATGGACTCCTGACCTTCATTGGCCTGAATTAGCTCCGCCCCTTCTTGTCATTGGTTGTCCCTTTTTTCTGCTATAACATTTTAATTGTTTGACATAGGAAGTCGTGGGTGTGTCATGGGACTCTGTAATGAGTCCTTGACCTTCATTGGCCTGAATTAGCCCCGCCCCTTCTTCTGATTGGTTGTCCCTTTTTTCTGCTATAACTTTTGAATGGTTTGACATAGGAAGTCGTGGGTGGTGTCATGGGACTCTGTAATGAGTCCTTGACCTTCATTGGCCTGAATTAGCCCCGCCCCTTCCTCTGATTGGGTGTCCCGATTTTCTGCTATAACTTTGGAATGGTTTGACATAGAGAGTCGTGGGTGGTGTCATCAGATTCTGTATGGAGTCCTTGACCTTCATTGGCCTGAATTAGCCCCGCCCCTTCTTCTGATTGGTTGTCCCTTTTTTCTGCTATAACTTTTGAATGGTTTGACATAGGGAGTCGTGGGTGGTGTCATCAGATTCTGTATGGACTCCTTGACCTTCATTGGCCTGAATTAGCTCCGCCCCTTCTTGTCATTGGTTGTCCCTTTTTTCTGCTATAACATTTTAATGGTTTGACATAGGAAGTCGTGGGTGGTGTCATGGGACTCTGTAATGAGTCCTTGACCTTCATTGGCCTGAATTAGCCCCCGCCCCTTCTTCTGATTGGTTGTCCCTTTTTTCTGCTATAACTTTTGAATGGTTTGACATAGGAAGTCGTGGGTGGTGTCATGGGACTGCTGTAATGAGTCCTTGACCTTCATTGCCTGAATTAGCCCCGCCCCTTCCTCTGATTGGGTTGTCCGATTTTCTGCTATAACTTTAGAATGGTTTGACATAGAGAGTCGTGGGTGGTGTCATCAGATTCTGTATGGAGTCCTTGACCTTCATTGGCCTGAATTAGCCCCGCCCCTTCTTCTGATTGGTTGTCCCTTTTTTCTGCTATAACTTTGAATGGTTTGACATAGGAAGTCGTGGGTGGTGTCATTTCTGATATGCTTATGGGGGGCGGTGGCCGTGAGTGCGAGGGCCCGTTCATCGCTGCTTGCAGCTTTAATTTATTTTTTTATTCTGTTACTTGATTTATTTATAATTTATTAAAGTACTTGAATTTACTTTAAGCTTATATTAATTTAAGCAATTTTTTATTATTTTTAATTATTTTATTGATGATTATTTTGTACTTTTGTCTGTTTGAATGGTTGTGTTAAAAAAATAAATGAGACCAGATACCAGATACCTGTCATGGGCCGGCCCCGTCTACTGGATGGCCGGTGGGGAACGTGGGCGTCTTACCAGGGCCGGCTCTGCTGGTCCTGCCTCCTGGCTTCGGCCTCTGCTCTCCCTCCTTCCCCCCCTACACGATTCATACGCATACATAGGCGAAGGGGCGGGGGGTCCGGGTCGTGGGGGCATTGTCCCGCGTGGCCCGGCACACCCTGCCTCACGGTTTTAACAGCAATGTAGACACTGCACATTCAACACTTAATAAATACATCTGACAAGGATACGTAGTTCGGAAGGGGGGGGTCGGTGTCAAATTGATAATTGGTCCTCCCCCTCCCTTTTTTTATGGCATTAATCACATGCACTCAACACCAGGGGCGGAGGGGGTCCCACATCACCTGCGTTCCCTCGCCGGCCTGGGACAGGTGGGTCGGGTTACCCGGGCCTGGCAGGGCTCGCCGCGCAGCCTGGGGTGCCTTCTGGCGGTGCTGGACCCCCCCGGGGAGGGGGAAACGGTGTGTGATTGTGTGTCTGTGTCGGTGAGAATGCGGTGTGGAAGGGTCCTGCCATGGAGGACTTGGGCCTCCATTGGCAGGACAACAAAATTTAATAATTTATCAATATTATATTATACAGAGATACCCATGACAGCCAAAAACGTCATCCTCGAGTGTTTATTTTATGAAGAAGTGACAAATTCCTTATCCAGCAGCTGAAGAGAAAGGGGGGGGCGAGCTATAAAAGCTTCAAACATGAGACTTGGGGATTGAAACCATCTCAGGGAGTTCATGCCCTTCCTCTTTTTCCATTCAGTGTAAATTACACTTGCTGCATTGATAACGTGATTCATTTCAGCTGCCTATTCAGGTTTAGAGAACATTTTTTTTCCTACTTCTAGATTTTACACATGAAAACATGCTTAGGGTGATGAACCAAAACTTCTTTAAACATGGTAGCACAAGTGATTCACTCAGAACGCTGTAACATGTTACAGTGAATGCTTGAGTGCCCTTTCCTGCTCTTGAAGCACACTTCTGTAAACTGGAAATAAACAGATAACAAATAAACAAATCAACATGTCCCCCCCCCCCCCACCCCCCCCTAAAACCATAACAGATACGTAGCGTATTTCTGCTCTGGGCAGAACTCCTGACACTCTGGGAGTCAGTCCTCTTTTCCTCTTTTTGCTTTGGCAGCACTTGTTATGATGTTGTTTCATTGGCAACACTTGAAATGAGGATGTTTGGACGGATTTGATAAGAATTAATGTAAAGTAGGGATGGACTAAAAATGTATCACGATAATTTCTGGCATTTATCCCGATAACCATAAAAAAAATACTAATACAAAAAGTGTCATCAACGGGAATTTTTCTTTCTTTTCTTTCTTTCTTTCTTTCTTTCTTTCTTTCTTTCTTTCTTTCTTTCTTTCTTTCTTTCTTTCTTTCTTTCTTTCTTTCTTTCTTTCTTTCTTTCTTTCTTTCTTTCTTTCTTTCTTTCTTTCTTTCTTTCTTTCTTTCTTTCTTTCAGAACCTCACGATCAGCCGATCCTCAGATTCAGCTTCAGTCTCCCTTATAAGGCTGGCAGGGTGGAGAGGCTGACGGGCCACACCTGTGTCCCATCAGCCTGAGTGGCTGCAGGTCCTCCACCCTGCCACAATCGTTTTTACCGCGAGATGACAAATTCTTACCGTGGGGAATTTTTTTGACGGTTTATCGTGAACGGTAAAATATCACCCATTCCTAATGTAAAGTTATATTAATTATCATCACAGGTCAGCTATAGCTATAATAGTTAAACGAGATTGACGTAAGGTGGAAGAGTTCCAGCCGGCTTCCTAAGTTTGTTCATTCAGCCCGTTTACAACATGGTGCCTGTGCAGCGTGAGGAAAAAGAGGCCTCAAAAGAACACCCTTAACACAAATTGCTTCTCTGCTTATAAACCAGCAGGTCAGATAAAGTTGAAGAAAGCCATTTTATCCATTTTTCTCTTTGTGTTGACTGCAAAACTGACACCAAAGGTTACCGTCTGTGCTGATATTTGATGCATTGAGGTCCTGACGAAAATGGGACAATAGGATGCAGCTGGAGTGATAACCAGGCTCGCTGCACGTTTGTACCGAATCACGGGGGATGTTACAGCGGTTTATAAACCTCAGCGCTTCAGACAGAAAGTTATCCAGCACTGGATTCATGTGGTCAAACCAAAAACCTGTGTTTCATTAGTTTTTTATGTTTTATTTATAGGTCACTCTAAAACACATCAAAAGCAAATGTTTAAAAACCTTCTTTCTTTCTTTCTTTCTTTCTTTCTTTCTTTCTTTCTTTCTTTCTTTCTTTCTTTCTTTCTTTCTTTCTGGCTCATTTCTTTCTTTCAGGCTCATTTCTTTCTTTCTTTCTTTCTTTTTTGTTTCTGGCTCATTACTTTCTTTCTTTCTTTCTTTCTTTATTTCTTTCTTTCTTTCTTTCTGGCTCATTTCTTTCTTTCTTTCTTTCTTGCTCCTTTCTTTCTTTCTGGCTCCTTTCTTTCTTTCCTTCTTTCTTTATTTCTTTCTTTCTGGCTCATTTCTTTCTTTCTTTCTTTCTTTCTTTCTTTCTTTCTCTTTCTTTCTTTCTTTCTTTCTTTTTTGTTTCTGGCTCATTTCTTTCTTTCTTTCTTGCTCATTTCTTTCTTTCTTTCTTTCTTTCTGGCTCATTTCTTTCTTTCTTTCTTTCTTTCTTTCTTTCTGGCTCATTTCTTTCTTTCTTTCTTTCTTTCTGGCTCCTTTCTTTCCTTCTTTCTTTATTTCTTTCTTTCTGGCTCATTTCTTTCTTTCTTTCTTTCTTTCTTTCTTTCTTTCTTTCTTTCTTTCTTTCTTTCTTTCTTTCTTTCTTTCTTTCTTTCTTTCTTTCTTTCTTTCTTTCTTTTTTGTTTCTTGCTCATTTCTTTCTTTCTTTCTTTCTTTCTTTCTTTCTTTCTTTCTTTCTTTCTTTCTCTTTCTTTCTTTCTTTCTTTCTTTCTTTCCAAGTTATCCAGCGTTGGATTCATGTGGTCAAACCAAAAACCTGTGTTTTATTAGTTTTTTATGTTTTATTTATAGGTCACTCTAAAACCACATCAAAAGCAAATGTTTAAAAAGCGTGATGAATATTAAAAAGATGCCTGGGTGGTTTGTTCTCTCAGATTATACTGAAATAATATGTTCCTATCATTTTAGCTGCCAAGGCACAATGACGAGCTGGAATATTCGATTTTAACGATAAATAAAAGAAAAAAATAGTCAGTTCTGATGTTTTAACCTTCATTTCAGATTTGTTTTTGACTGCTTCAGTCGCTGTTTAATTACAAGGCTCTTCAAGCTCTGTCCCTACATTATTTATCAGATGTTTTATAATCCTGTGTCTCGTCAGGATCTATAGAAACATCTGCTGGCAGAATTTAAAGTGATCTGACGGAGAAGTTCAGGTCTGAAGTGTCTTTTATCTTTCTTTTTTTCATTACATCTCATTTTCATGTGATGTTGATTACAAATGTGGAAACTTTAATGGGGTATTTTGTGTGTATTTGGATGAGTTTTCTTTTTCCGTGAAGAACTTTACATATATCTTTTTCTTCCTACTTTTTTACCAAACTTTTTTACCATGGTGACTTATAACAGTAAGTCGCCATGTGGGCATGATGGTGAGCTATAGCATTAAAAAAAACTCACCCCTTCACATAAAAAAAAAAAAAAAAAATATATATATATATATATATATATATATATATATATATATATATATATATATAAATAATTAATTCATTAAAAATATAAAAAATATATTTTTTAAATACACAAACATTAAATATTAAATAATTTCTTATTTTTTTGCATGTTTGTCACACTTAAATGTTTCAGATCATCAAACAATTTTAAATATTAGACAAAGATAACACAAGTAAACACAAAATTCCGTTTTTAAATGAAGGTTTTTATTATTAAGGGGGAAAAAAAGTCCAAACCTACATGGTCCTGTGTGAAAAAGCGATTGCCCCTCCTGTTAAAACATAAATTAACTGTGGTTTATCACATCTTTGGAAAGCTGAGTTTAATTTCTCTATCCACACCCAGGCCTGATTAGCCTCAGCAGCACTTTTAAAAGCAGCAGAGAAACGAGTAGCAGTAGTAGGATTTATAATACACGACCTGCGTGCAGGAGCGCAAAAGTTAGCGGTATGACCGTCAGAAGGGATTTCAAATAACACAGGCATGTGATCAGAGAAAACACCGTCATGAACCTTTACGCTTTGCAAAGGTATATATATATATATATATATATATATATATATATACACACTGTATATATATATATATATATATATATATATATATATATATATATATATATATATATATATATATATATATATATATTAGGGGTGTAACAATATATCGTGCCACGAAATTTTGCGATACAAAAACGTCACAATAAGTGTCGTGGAGGTGACAAAGTGTATCGCGATATTATGTTATTAATATTAATATATTGTGTTGACTAGAAACGCATCCGACTACGCGTGCCGACCGCGGCTCGACCCGCGGACCAAAATCTTACTCCACTCAGAAGAAACTAGTCCCATTTTGAGCTCTGAACCTTTACTAATGTAAGGCTGGTGTAGAGTTAAGCCTTACCTTATTAAATTAAAACTTTTTCGGGTCGGGGAAAACTTCTTCACAGTTCAAGAGTACTTTAATGTCCCTCAACAGTGTAGGATTTTAGAACATCAACACAGCACCTAGTGCCGTACTGTGGCGTATCACTCCGCCCAATCTAAAACAGACTAATCACTACAGATAAACTGACTAGTGTCATTATAGTCCCTGATTTACATCAGAATATAAAGAATATATTTATAAAATAATGAACCCTGAATTACCAAAATAACCTTCTTAACAAAAATAAATCTCCTCTTACACTTATAAGGTGAGCATGAATCAATCTTTTTTATCATGTAAAATTGTATGTATTTATTTACTTTTATTTATTTATTTGATTTTAGTTGTTACATTTCTGGAAAAGAAAAAAAAGTCAAATCATACATGAGAGAAACTATTCAGTTTGTGGCAAAATATTTGTACTTGTATGAAACTGAAGATGCATAATGCAAACCTGACATTTACTTTTAGTTCAGTTTGTGGAAAATGTTTGGCCTGGCTTTCTCTTTAAAACTTAAACAGTTATAAAGCATTACAAACTGGAACAATAGGGCAAACGCACAGCATGTATGTATGCCTCAGGTTTTTACCAACATGGTATTAACCATTAATATATATGCAGACAAAGTAAAAAAAATAATACATTGTAATAAAAAAAAAAAAGTAGTGGTCTCATGTTTCCTCATTAGTGGCCGCTGAAATCAAATAAACTCATATTCAGCCATCTAAGTTGTCACTGTGTCAGTAAAAATATTCACTAGTACTGTATATTCAACCCTAAGGTGACTAATTGTAGGTGTCCGTTAACAACTTATCTCCAGTATCTCCAGTGCCATTTAAAGAGCACATCCTGCCAAGCTCCCAGAAATGTGCTCCATGTGTCCTCGGAACAGCAGTTCCAGTGACTCACTGTCCTTTAGTTTTATGTGTGATACCCACAGGCGTGTTTTAGGTGTGTCAAGTCAAAATTGGCTCCTGAAAATGTTGGAGCAGATGCTGCTGCAGCATCCGTTATAGCACAAGTGGACAGCACTACTTTACTGAAAAAAAAAAAAAAAAAAACGGCAAAGAAAAGCACTACATGCTTTTCCTCAGTTGCCAAAATGTATTTGTATTCCTCTTCCAACCTGACTCATGCAGCAGTTTCCTTTTACCACCTTCACCACTTTACTTTTCTGATCTGACTGGTTGGAGCTTAGCCGTGATAAATGGTGATAGACAGCAAGTTCATCCATTTCCTTGCCAAACATTTTTTTTTTTCTTTTTTAAAAGCGCCTACCCCTCTCTAAACAGTTTCCACAAATGATTCGCCAGATGGTTGTGTATAACAAACCCATCTGGAACATCAGCTTGGCTTAGAGTCACTGTACTTCAAAACGCTCACTATTAAGTTCTTAAATGGATACTGATAGCATTTACCGTGCATTCATATATAATCATTTGGTAACATTAATTAATCACCTTCACCTCCCGGGCCTACAAATGCCGTTGTTCTGATCAAGGCCCAATCCCAATTCCCCTTCACTCGCCCTTCTTTTCTTCACTCGCCCTTCTTTTCTTCCCTACCCCCTAAAAAAGAAGGGGGAGATTTTAGGGCACTTGAAATCTAGGGCACTTGGCCCAGGTGCCTGTCCCATTTCTCCTACTCCCCCTCGTTTTCATCCCTACCCTGATCAGGAAGCTGAGAACCAAAAGCTGTTTTAATTTCAGCTGTAGCGCTGTTAATATTAGTGATGCACCGATTGTTCGGTAACCGAAATTGTTCGGCCGAAAATGGCAAAAAAACACTTCCGGTGTTCGGTGGAATAAGTGGGGAAAAAAAACCGAACAATTAATAACTGCATTGTAAAATAAGGAAATAGACTGGCCGCTCCGTCCCGTAACGTTGCGCACTACATAAATCGTTGGCCAACCAAAAACTAACCCCATAAGAATTTTACCCAACATTCACCAGGAGGTGGAACCAAAACAACATAATGCTGGGAAATTAAAAATGTTTCATTTTTTTATGTTCAATAAATATTTTCTACCTTGTAATTTTGTAAAATATTTTTTTCTTTGAAAAGCATGCCTAAATCAAATGTATTTGATTTATGCAATGGTGAAAAAATTGGCAAAATAAATGAAAAACTGCTGAAGAACCATGTTCGGTATTCGGCCAAGTGTTTATTATTATTTTCGGTTTCGGTTTCGGCCACAAATTTTCATTTCGGTGCATCACTAGTTAAAATGGCACTTTATTAAGTTTTAAGTTGGTTTAATAGATTAAATCTAACAGTTGTAGCTACGCCTGTTAAGAAATTTTCTTAAATCGACGCAGAGCCTACGGCGTAGATAACGTAGCCTACGGCGTAGGTTACGTAACCTACGGCGTAACCTAACAGCCTTTACTCCGGCGCGAACAACGGACAAAAGAGGGATTATGTCCATTCACTAAGTGAATATTATGAAAGTAAAATATACATTTGTCGCTAGAAATGTAATCAAAACGCATTTTTATGCAGAAACTAACTCAATTATTGATTTATTCACTAAGAAATGTCCACCATGTTTTTTTTTGGATTCAATCCGCAAATGACGACGAAAAGCATTCTGGGAAATGTTCATACCCCCTCGCTCGCGAAGTCAACATGTGAAATCCCTCGATCCGTAGGGGCTATTCTCAGCCCCTATATGCTCACTCCCCCTAGGTGAAAAGAGGAATTGGGACACCAATACCCTCATGGGAACGCACAAAATTTAGGGGTAGTGAAGAAAACGAGGCCGAGGGGGAGAATTGGGACGCAGCCCAAATTTTCAAATCCTTTAGACCTTTTCGCTGCTGTATTTCTAAAAGTCCTCCTGGACATTTACTGTAAAGTAAAAGTGTATATACATACAGATTCCTTTCCATCAATGCCAAACTCGTCAATGCTCTTATCAGCCTGAGAGCCCAGCTCTAATTAAATGAGACTAATTAAAGCCTGAATTGGGTTGGATAGTTATTGTCATAAAAAGACCACATACATTACAATTAGCTCAAAGTACACATACATTTTTATGTATTTATTTTATGCCTTTAATTATGAAAAAGGGGTCAAATGGACATTTCTTGCAAATACATATTCATATATTCTCTCGTGGCTTGTTTGTGAAGCGTTTACTGATTTATGGGATTCTGCCATAATTACAACAATCTTCATTTTTACCTGTAATGTTACAGAAGAAGAAGAAGAAAGAAGGGAAGTTATAACAATAAGAAGCTATGCCCTTATCAGTATGCCACCGGTTCATCGTGTATTTAACTAAAAGATTGGGCTCATTACATGTTTCTTTTCTTCTTGGTCTTTTATGATGTGTTATTGTCTAATAAAGCATGAAAGAGGGGAGCACTTTATACGAGCGGTTGATGTCACACCGTTGCCGAATGGCTCGGGGCCAAACCTTCAAAAAATATGACTGCGGATGAAAATCTGAAACATATCAATGGCAAGAAATAAACCTTTCTTTGCATTCACACAGGAGAAGAAGAGTTATCATTTTAACATTGTTTGTAATGAGGACATGTAGTAAAGATTTATTATTGGTTCATTTATTTTCCCTCTAACTGATTTAATTTTTGATTTAACAAGACGAGTTTCAATAAACTTACTTATAAAACACCCATCCCTACTTTAATTTATATAATACTCAATTATATGTATATATAAATATAATCAAATTAAAACAAATCAAAGCAAACAAAACAAAACAAACGCCCAGCATTTAGTTGTGCTACTATCTATGTATTTAATAATAGAAGTAATTATAATGTATAGTATTACATTATCATTACTTTACTATAATACTAAAATATAATAGAGAACAATAGACAGCAATGGTATAACAATATACTTGAATAACTATATAAGAGTAGATATGCTGTATATACTGTTTCATATATTTACCTCCAATTATATACATAAAAAATACTATAAATCTATATATCAACATATCTACATATAACTATAAATCAGTATATATTAATAGAGATATAGATATATAAATATATATATATATATATATATATATATATATATATATATATATATATATATACATAAATTGAGCAGCGTGTACGCTTCCCCCCCCTCCTCTCTGACCAGAGGTTGCCAGGTAGGCTGCAGAATGCAGATATGCAGAATGCACCGTACGTGTGTGTCGCCGCGTACCCTACGGCGTAGGCTCTGCGTTGGTGTAACGCGGAACCATAAATCAGCCTTAAGGCTGCAGCGGCGTGGGAGAGATGGATGACTGAGGGAGAACACAGTTTCACCAAGAGTGGAAAGCAGCGCCGGGCAAGTTATGCCACAGTTTGCAGATGTATTGTTGATGCGTGGGCTAACGTGTCTGCTGGGACTATTTTGCGAGCTTTTGCAAAAGCCGGCAAGTCCGAGGCGCCGCACAGCACGGAAAGAGACTCTGAAAGCGAGGAAATTGGGACTGGCACAGCTGATTTAGCGGAGCTCTTTAATGCAGAAACAGAGGATGAGACTTCGATGGGTTTGATTAATGTAAAAACTGAAATAAAGTAGCCTACAATCAAACAAAGTTTTGTTCCCGCTCTATTTTTAAATACGCACACTTGTGTGCTTGTGTGTGTGTTCTGCGGCGCGCGTGTGTGTGTGTGTGTGTGTGTGTGTGTGTGTGTGTGTGTGTGTGTGTGTGTGTGTGTGTGTGTGTGTGTGTGTGTGTGTGTGTGTGTGTGTGCGTGTGTGTGTGTAGACGGCGCCTTTAGGTTCGGTGCGCCGTGTGTGTGTTTTAAATACAGAAATGACACAAAACTGAGGGTGCGCCTTTCCACACGGCGCCCGTATGGTCGCGAAAATACGGAATTTATATATGAAAGCCAAACATTTAGCTATGAATCTTACCTGTCCAGGAGAAAATCAGCAACGTTGGCGTCTGTCTTCAAATTCTTCTCCACTTTCAGCTGTCTCCATATCAAAAGCATCTCCTATACAAATCCTTGTTTTATTTCGGACCTTGTCACGACGTAACTCGGATTCATAACGAGGTCTTTTAGGTTTTGGAAAGCTAGACATTTTTTCATCCAACACGTGTAAATAATTAGAGCCGAGCTGGCAACCCGGATGCCGAAACAATACTGACTTGGTGATTGGGAGATAGGTGGAGGGTGGAGCTTCAGAAACAATACTGACTTGGTGATTGGGAGATAGGTGGAGGGTGGAGCTTCAGAAACAATACTGACTTGGTGATTGGGAGATAGGTGGAGGGTGGAGCTTCAGAAACAATACTGACTTGGTGATTGGGAGATAGGTGGAGGGTGGAGCTTCAACATAAACATCAGTTGAGGGCTGCAACTCCTCTTTTTAAACTGGAATATCCTGGCTTGAGTGCTGTTGTCAGTGACATAAATATTTGAAATTAACATGATTTTTAAATGTCTGTTGACATATCGGGGTCATTTTATGATTCGTTTTATTATTGCTCTTACATACAGCTCCTTTAATACAGAGATTTTGTTTTTTTTTTACATTTAATGAGCCCAACCCAGGCACGTGTAAGTTCAGCAGCGACGTGAACAGATGAAAGTTTCCGCCAGGAGCAGTTTTTTATGATATGTAGATGATGCTCGTCCACTTTAGCGGCTGTTGAACATCGTAACGTATCATAAAGCCGTTTCGTAACCTCGCTAGAAGTGGTCGTGACACCAATTACAGACAGTCAGATAGTGTAACTGAAATTCTGCTTCACGCTCATCTGCGAAGGAATAACGCTCTCTGCAGAAGCAGAAACTGTGCAGCTTTCTGGAAACTCTAGAGAGGCGAGAACGGAAAATAAAAAAAACCTCCATCTCCCAATTCTTGGTTGAAAGACCTGATGTCATTTTTATATTTAGAGGAAATTAAATTCGGTATTAGGGGTTGTTCTGATGAGTTTTCTTATATTTGGGAACCTATTCTTTCTTTTGTTAACTCTTTGGCATCCTTGGAAGATTAATTTAATCTGATTTAATTTAATTACAGGGAAGTATGATATTGCTAACCATGTCTAATTTTTTTTAGGGTTCCTCTTATGTCTGTTTATTTTACATTTTTATTTATTCATCTTATTTCTTTTTTTTTATTTTTTGTTGTGGTTGTTTTGAGTGTCCTGTATTTTATTTTATGACTTTATTTTTCCTATTATTATTGTCTTCAGTCAGAGTTTGATTGGTAATTTACTTTGGGACCTGTTTATAATTATTATTTTGCAGTGTGTGTGTTTTGGGGTGTTTGTTTTGTTAAGTTTTGTGTTAGTTTAGTTTTTTTTGTTTGTTGTGTGTGTGGTAAAATATAAAACGGGGTATTCTGTCGAACCCTTTAAAAAAAATGTTTATTGTGTAATATAATCTACATCAGGGGTGTCAAATGTGCGGCCCGAGAGAAGTTTCCAACGCAAAAAAACTAAATGTTAATTTACTAAAAAGGAAGGCATAAATAATTGGCATGAATCGCAGCATATCCGATAATATATTTCTTCTACAAATCCATCGTTATTCCACAAAGAGAGCAGTTTGACATTTTTTTAGTTTTCTAGAATGCATTTGCCGATTTTATTTCTTTGTAGACGGTCGTTTATTTTTATTAACTGACTACTATTATATATTTTCGCAGGAAAAATATAACTGCTAAAAAAGATGATAGAAGATATTTATTCAGAGAATCTCAGTTTTGAATACGAGGATAGTGACAAAGTAAAACAGTTAAAAAAGAAGTGCTGACTTTTTCGTCACACTGGTGTAAATATCCGTGCCAATTTTTAAAAATAAATACACTTAATTGTACTGGAGAAATCTCTAAATCACAAAGAAACACTCTCGGATGTAATAAGAAAGATTTTGCTTTTAATTAAATTTGCTATAAAAAAACAAAATATAAAAAAAACATACTTGTTTCTGTTTATCTTTGTAAAATGATATTAAAAGTATTTTACATAATTTGAAAAAAAACAAGAAATTTCAAAAAAAGATCCTGAAGAAATATATTTGACATAATTAAAGTGTAAACAAAGTGAATATTTCCTTTAAAATTAACTAAACTGATATTGGATTAGATAACAATAGTAAAAAAAAAAAAAAGAATTAGAGAAACATTTTCCACACCGTTTTTGTTATTTTGAGCGTGCGGTCCGCGAGAAAGAAATTGGTCAAATCCGGCCCGCCAAGCAAAATGAGTTTGACACCCCAGATCTACATGGACTACCCAATAAAGAAACATGTTTAAAAAAAAAAAAAGAACGGAAAATAAATTCACACCACGCTGTCACGCTAAAATGACAACGACAAGGGTACTATCTTATATGTTCAATATGAGACAATTAACCTGGCTCTGTGACTTTTTCTTGCACTGCTAAGATATATATTTGTCATATAACAGCTTTTTCTTTGTGCATCTCTGCCCCCCCGTCCCCCCCTCCACCCCTTTCTTTTCTCTCCCATCAGGTCTCCACATAATGGAGCGAGAATGAACAGAGAGTGGCTTAAAAAAAAGCATGAACTGGAGGTTTATTGAGGTCATCTGCTTCCTGTTTATATGGGACCATATAACAGTTCAGTCTTCCCGCCAGGACCTGTTGGCTGCTGAACAACATGTCACCAAACAATATGACTGGCTCATCTCTGACCGCGGACCTTTCCACCACTCTCGGAGCTATATGTCCTTTGTGGAAAGATTCCGCCAAGGATTTACAACCAGATATAAAATTTATAGGTGAGTTCACTTTCGCTTGTATACCGATGCCGCTCATGCTTTTTAGGAGAATGTCTGTCTGTTTTAATGGTCGTGCTATTTCAAAGATAGCAGTTGTAAAAAGCTGAACTGTGTACGGTTTTAACTTATCTCATTGCACTTTTATATTTAGATGCAGTCACTTTCAGGACTATCAGTTCTTTTATTTCATCAGTGAAATGCAGTGACGGAGACTGTTGGTTTTCTTTTTACTGTGGGTGTTCTTTGAGCAATTTCTTTGACATTTGCCAAACAAATAAGTGTTGAAATCACTGCGGAATATCCAGAGGTGTCAAGTAACGAAGTACAAATACTTTGTTACCTTACTTAAGTAGACATTTTGGTTATCTATACTTCAATGTAATAATTATTTTTTCAGACGACTTTTTACTTTTACTCCTTACATTTTCACACAATTATCTTTACTTTTTACTCCTTACATTTTAAAAACAGCCTCGTTACTCTATTTCATTTCGGCCTTTAATAAAAACTATCCAGTTAAATTGCTCCATCCGGATAGAGTGAATTTGGTTGTGGTTGTGGCTCAGGCCCCGTTTACACATAGCCGGGTATTTACAAAAACGGATATTTCCCCCTCTACGTTTGGAAAAATTCCATCGTTTACACAAACCTGCATAAATACGCTGTTAACGTCATGCCAGCCAATCAGAATCCTGGAAAAAACATCAACAAATGACACGTGTAACTTCCATTTAAGCCTGATTTATGGTTCCGCGTTACACCAACGCAGAGCCTACGGCGTAGGGTACGCGGCGACGCACACCGTACGGCGCGCATCGCCGCGTACCCTACGCCGTAGGCTCTGCGTCGATTTAACGCGGGACCATAATTCAGGCTTTACTTCCAAGACGGAACGAGAGTCTTTGGTTTGGAGTGACAGAGAAGTGGAGTTACTTTTAAGTGTGACTTTAGAATATAAAACAAGTAAAATACAAGAAAATATTGACGGATGCCAAACTAATTGTAAACACAGATCGCACACATGACGCTAGTGGCGTTTCTGTTGCATAATGTGACGTTCTGAAGCCTAAATCTCCATTTTCCTCTGTTTAGACGCAAACGTGAAAACAGAGTTTTTGAAAATCTCCACTTTGGCCGGAGTTTTCAGAAATGATCGTTTTTGGAGACTTTGAGCTCCTTTTTCGTGTAAACGAACGGCCAAAACGGATGAAAACGCCTCAGTTTTTGCTCCGTGTAAACGAGGCCTGAAGTTTGACTTTTTGCACTAGTGATGCACCGAAATGAAAATTTGTGGCCGAAACCGAAACCGAAAATAATAATAAACACTTGGCCGAATACCGAACATGGTTCTTCGCAGTTTTTCATTTATTTTGCCAATTTTTTCACCATTGCATAAATCAAATACATTTGATTTAGGCTTTTCAAAGAAAAAAATCTTTTACAAAATTACAAGGTAGAAAATATTTATTGAACATAAAAAAATGAAATGTTTTTAATTTCCCAGCATTATGTTGTTTTGGTTCCACCTCCTGGTGAATGTTAGGTAAAATTCTTATGGGGTTAGTTTTTGGTTGGCCAATGATTTATGTTTGTGTTGCGCAACGTTACGGGATGGAGCGGCCAGTCTATTTCCTTATTTTACAACGCCGTTATTAATTGTTCAGTTTTTTTCCCCACTTATTCCACCAAACACCGAAAGTGTTTTTTTGCCATTTTCGGCCGAACAATTTCGGTTACCGAACAATCGGTGCTCTCTGAAACACATGTTAATGCTCAATAGTACACATATATGGTTCTTTAATATATTTACATTATACTAAGATACATTCATTTTCAATGGCTTTTGTCCTTAATGGCTTTTTTCCCCCTTACATTACTTTTACTTTTATACTTTAAGTAGTTTTGAAACCAGTACTTTTATACTTTTACTTGAGTAAAAAACTTGAGTTGATACTTCAACTTCTACAGGAGTATTTTTAAACTCTAGTATCTATACTTCTACCTGAGTAATGAAGGTGAATACTGAAGACACCTCTGGGAATATCCCCAGATCTCCCTGTGCAGCATAATTGGATAAGATATTCACAGGATTTAAAAAAAAAAGATTGATTATGAACAATATATTTCACATTTTAATTCTGCCCATGCTTACGAGACACAATCGTCTGAATGATGGGATTCTTGCATTTCCACATCCGAGCTATGGAAAAAAGAAAATGCAGCGTAAGCACAAAGGTAGACGAGGACGCACCATGGGCGCTGGATTCATTTCAGAAGTTGGGGGGCAGAAATTAAATAAGTCAAACATCACATTAAAAACTTGAAAAATGTGCTGCTTGGAGAAGATGCCACCGGGGATTAAACGGCTAATCTTGTGTTTGAGAGACGTGCGGCTCTACTGACTGAACTAAGCCGATGGTCTAGTGGGGCTGACAGCTTTGTTATTTAATGAAATCACAATAGAGACACAATGGTGTGAAAAGGTGTTAAGAGCTTAAAATGCACTCAATGATACCACGAGAAAAAATGTAAAGATTTGACGCTTTGGCAGCGTATTGGTGAGAAAAGAATAAGAAATGCAAAAACAGTTGTGCAAAATGGACTTTTATCTTGAGAAAAAGAAAAAAGGCAAACATGTAATTTTAATATCCACGAAGGCAGTACCAGCGGGGGGTATAATTACTTGGATTGGGGCATGTTTTCAGCGGTGGAATATGCCATTATTACCACTCTGATTAGCTTCCATCCGTTCATTTTCTACGACTTGTTCAGGGTCACGGAGGGCGGGGGGGCTGGAGACTTTCCAAACCGTCATCAAACTGGAGGTCGGGTTCACCCTGGACGGATCCAGATGAGCTTTGCATTTTTAATTTTCAACATTATGAGGCAAGGAGAAAATGTTCAGAGGTGTCATGGAAGTAAAAGCACAAATACCACTTAAAAAAGTACTGCAAAGTGAATTTTACTTGGTTAAAAGAGGGTATCCCCCAAGGATGGGCGGTATGGACTAAAACATGTATCACAATAATTTATATTATTTATCCCGATAACGATAAGAATGACGATAAAAAAATACCAATTCAACTCCACCTTTGTAACTATAAATCTATCACCACATTCAGTCTTTGGAGCCAAATCACTGCTCTAAAAGATACTGAATGCTACTAAACTACTTCTTTCTTTCTTTCTTTCTTTCTTTCTTTCTTTCTTTCTTTCTTTCTTTCTTTCTTTCTTTCTTTCTTTCTTTCTTTCTTTCTTTCTTTCTTTCTTTCTTTCTTTCTTTCTTTCTTTCTTTCTTTCTTTCTTTCTTTCAGGCTCATTTCTTTCTTTCTTTCTTTCTTTCTTTCTTTTCAGGCTCATTCCTTCCTTCCTTCCTTCCTTCCTTCCTTCCTTCCTTCCTTCCTTCCTTCCTTCCTTCCTTCCTTCCTTCCTTCCTTCCTTCCTTCCTTCCTTCCTTCCTTCCTTCCTTCCTTCCTTCCTTCCTTCCTTCCTTCACGTACGTTCTGCGTGGATTTAACACAGAACCATAAATCAGTTTTACACAAAAACGTCATCAACAGGAATTTATCGTTTTTACCGTGAGATACAAATTCTTACCGTGGGGAATTTTTTTGACGGTTTATCGTGAACGGTAAAATATCACCCATTCCTAGTATCCCCTTAAAATAGGTGGACCGAAGCTGCGTATTTACTTGCAAGTAAAGTTGCTTTCGTCAAGGAAAATTATGACTAAATATCATCATCAACGAACCTTTATCACCTGAGGAAAACGAAACGAGACGAAAATAATGGTCATGTGACAATAACGATAATTAAATATATAATGTAATATTGTAGAGGAATAAAAACCAGACTAAAATCTAGATTACAAAATAAAAACTCTTGCTTTTTGCTTTTTAGGAGAATGTCTGTCTGTTTTAATGGTCGTGCTATTTCAAAGATAGTAGTTGTAAAAAGGTGAACTGTGTACGGTTTTTAACTTATCGCATGCACTTTTATATTTAGATGCAGTCACTTTCAGGACTATCAGTTCTTTTATTTCATCAGTGAAATGCAGTGACGGACAGAGACTGTTGGTTTTCTTTTTTTACTGTGGGTGTTTCCTTTAGCAATTTCTTTCTCCTTCTTTCTATCTTTGAACAAATAAGTGTTGAAATCACTGCGGAATATCCAGACGTGTCAAGTAACAAAGTACAAATACTTAGTTACCTTACTTAAGTAGAAATTTTGGTTATCTATACTTCACTGGAATAATTATTTTTTCAGACGACTTTTTACTTTTACTCCTTACATTTTCACGCAATTATCTGTACTTTTTACTCCTTACATTTTAAAAACAGCCTCGTTACTTGATTGATCGATTGATTGATACTTGAGTGATTTAGAGATTTTTCCAGTACAATTAAGTGTATTTATTTTTAAAAATTGGCGCGGATATTTACGCCAGTGTGCCGAAAAAGTCAGCACTTCTTTCTTAACTGTTTTACTTTGTCACTATCCTCGTATTCAAAACTGAAATTCTCAGAATAAATATCTTCTATCATCTTTTTTAGCAGTGATATTTTTCCTCCGAAAATATATAATAGTAGTCAGTTAATAAAAATAAACGACCGTCTACAAAGAAATAAAATCGGCAAATACATTCTACAAAACTAAAAAAATGTCAAAAACTGCTCTATTTGTGGAATAACGATGGATTTGTAGAAGAAATATATTATCGGATATGCTGCGATTCATGGAAATTATTTATGCCTTCCTTTTTAGTAAATTAACATTTTGGTTTTTTGTGTTGGAAACACATTTGACACCCCTGTCTGACATCATGAGGGCAGAATATCACAGGAAAGTTCGTCATGTCCCTGGCACATGACAATGAAGTGCACCTCTAGTGGGGGACATTGGTATTACACATGCCAGGCTGTTCTCTACTCATTAGCACAGTATTGTCAGTTTCACAGCAGTTTCATATGTCCCCATTAGTCAAACGGGGACTTATTATAGAAATGATATCATTTCTACACGCAAAGAGCCTCTTTGCATTTCATGAGCAAAACCAAATGGGCATTATGCTCAAAAACCTCCAGTTGGCTCTTGTCCCACTTTCATCTCCTTCAAACGTATGCAAGTATAAGCAGCATGGGAGCGAGCAGTTATCACGCTCAGGAAACAGTTTCTGTGTCCCAGAGATGAACTTGCTTTGGTGAGAAAAGTGCAAAGGGACTGCAGAGCTACACTGAAAGACCTTGTAAAAAATGTGGGGCAAAACTGTAATTATTATCCCCAGTAAAACGTATTCTGTACCGACATGAGCTGAACATCACACAACAAAAGGAAACGGCTGCTCCAGCACCGACACGGAAAACCCAGATTACACTTTGCAGTTGAAGGTGGAGATGAAGGTCTCTGTTTTTGTAGAAGTAGTTTCTGCACATCTGTACTTTTGAAAACCTCAGCATTATACAAAATAAGCATTATCCAAAACTATAAGCTTCATCAAAAGGCAAAGTATCAGTAAAAGGTTTGGATCTACCAAGGCTTATAATCATTTTACAAGTGGATCTGTATAATCTTAATTAAAAAAAAATATCCATCTAGGTTAAAAGTTAATTGGAAATGTATTAGATATATATGTTTCCTATTTTGATGATTTTATCATTTTACATGAATTCACTAATTCCTTAATTTAAACACGTACAAATGGACCGACCTCAAACTGAATGTTTTATTTTGAAATGTGTTGTTTAAAATTTGTTTAACAGACTTTCATCCAGATAGAAGAAGTGAAACTTTAAAAACACCCACATTCAGTTTAAAAAAGAGTTTTGATATTTTAAAATATTGTGGACAAAACTGACACCAATCACCTAATGACCAAACCGACACCATTCTGAGTTTGTAATAAGATCTGGCGTTTACAATTAACACTTTAGAGGATTCATTTTACACTTAAACGTATCCTCTTCCACAATGATGCTCAGAACATGAACAGACTTATAACCAGTACTGGAGTTGAGGGGGGATGAGGGGGATGGCATCCCCCCCTGAAATAAAAACGTTCAAAATCATCCCCCCTGTAAAACTGCCATCCCCCCTTTCCATCCCTTATGTCATTTCATCAATGAATGTGGTTTTACTGCTATTTCAACATTTAGAGTCATCACCAGAAAAATAACTTATTTGACAATTTTCACCTGTTTCAAGTAGATTTTCACTTGAAATAAGTAGAAAAATCTGCCAGTGGGACAAGATTTATCTTCTCATTACAAGCAAAAAAATCTTGTTCCACTGGCAGATTTTTCTACTTATTTCAAGTGAAAATCTACTTGAAACAGGTGAAAATTGTTGTTTTTTCCAGTGATGAGTCTTGTTTTAAGTGTAATGAAATTTTTTTTACTAAAATGAGACATTTTAACTAGAAATAAGACAAATATTCTTGTTAAGATTGTGAGTTTTTGCAGTGATCCATGTTACTTATCCTGTGAAGGACAGAGTCATATTGATAAGTTCAGAAAAGTGTTTTTTATTGTTGTGTTTTGATGTATTTGATGTAAGTCCAGTGGATATTTAAAGCTTACAGAAGGCTGCATTTAACTGCTGCTATGTCATTCCTGCAGTATTTCTGCAGGTGTTTTGGTCACTGCTATTATTTGTAATATATTATATTATTTGTAATCAGCACAAATTATCTGTCCCCATATGATCAAATCCACCATCCCCTCTGATTTTTTTTTACAACTCGAGTACTGGTTATAACTGCGGAAAACAAAACATATTTTTCCATCTTGTTTTTTCTCTCCAAACAACAGGAGAAAAAAATATATATATACATGTATATAAAACACAGATGTTTGTGTGTATGTCGCAGCCATAACTGGGGCCAATCCCTTCTGATAGGAGTTACTGTTGGAGCTCAAGCGGCCGGGACTCGTGAGATAAACAGAGGCAGTTTTTCAGCGTATTCTGCGTATCCTCTGTAGTGAGATTAGTGCAGGTGCCGTCGCTGAGGCGGCCTCATCAAGCAAGCCACTCCAAGCTGCTTCTCCTTAACAGCTGCTAGGGTCCACGTCCAACTTCCTACCTGCAACATGTAGTACACACGGCGGGAGTTATTTTAGCACAACTTGTAGGATTACGGAGGGTCAGATTTCTAGTACGCGTTTGACTGGTCAGCATCAGATTAGGTTTTTCATACAGCTGTGGGCAGATGACCAGCATCTGCTTAATCCCTTATCGTTTAAAGCAGGGGTCGGCAACCCAAAATGTTGAAAGAGCCATATTGGACCAAAAAAACAAAAAACAAATATGTCTGGAGCCGCAAAAAATGAAAAGTCTTTTATAAGCCTTATAATTAAGGCAACACATGTTGTATGTATTTATATTAGTTATATTAGCCTACTACCAAAATGACTAAGTTGGCTATAAATACATAAGAGTTCACATACCTGCATAAAAGCGCAGTCTGCTCACTTCATTGTTTATTTCCTTTATAGGATGTGCAGCTATAAGTCCAATTAAAGCTGCAAGCAGCGATGAACGGGCCCTCGCACTCACGGCCACCGCCCCCATAAGCATATCAGAAATGACACCACCCACGACTTCCTATGTCAAACCATTCAAAAGTTATAGCAGAAAAAAGGGACAACCAATCAGAAGAAGGGGCGGGGCTAATGCAGGCCAATGAAGGCCAAGGACTCAAAACCGAGTCTGATGACACCACCCACGACTCTCTATGTCAAACCATTCAAAAGTTATGGCAGAAAATAGGGACAAACAATCAGAAGAAGGGGCGGGGCTAATTGTCAAACCATTCAAAAGTTATGACAGAGAAAAGTTTTCTAGGGGGCGCTGTTGAGCCATTTTGCCACGCCCATTAATACAAACCATGAAATATCAAATTTATCGCCAGGCCTGGCTTGCATGCAAAATTTGGTGACTTTTGAAACTATGAAATATGGACCAATCAGATGAAGGGGGGGAGGGAGGAGGGGGGGCCCTCTTTGGCGTCTAGCGTCGCCACTGTAACACTTTTGAAAGAGAAAAGTAATGCGCGTAGTCGCAGGATGGAGACGCACATTTTGATGTATAACACACCTGGGTTCACGTTACGGTTCGGGCCGTATTAATTGCCGAAGGAATGGCATAAATTGCGCCAAAATTACACAATTCATTCAAAATGGCCGACTTCTTGTTTTTGGCCATGGCGCCAAGAGACTTTTCTTTAAGTTGTGACATGATACAGGTGTGTACCGATTTTCGTGCATGTACGTCAAACCATATTGTGGGGCTTGAGGCACAAAGTATTCTAGGGGGCGCTGTTGAGCCATTAGGCCACGCCCATTAATGCAAACCATTAAATATAAAATTTTTCGCCAGGCCTGAATTGCGTGTAACATTTGGTGACTTTTGGGCCACGTTTAGGGGGAAAAAAGGCCCTCCTTTCTTCAGAAGAAAGAAAGAATAATTCCTACAGATACAATAGAGCCTTCACCTTGGTTTTCTTTATTCTCTCTTCTTTTCCTCCCTAATTTAATTTGTTTCGGAGCCTCACAGATCTCTTTATACAAATATGAAGTACAGAAAATGCAAGCGCAGAAATTAGATGGCTGAAAATCCTCTTTGGGATCTAACTACATGGTCTGGATCTCTCGCATCCCTTTGCTGTCTGCTATGAATTGCATAAAGACTTGAGCAGAGTGAGTGTCACTTCATACATGTCTTGACGGTTCTTTTACAGAGTTTCTTCCTTCCTTCATCATTCTTGGTAACATGCCACAGCCCCCCAGTCCCCACTGGCTTTTGTGCCTTGATACCATCACATGAAGAGAGTAAACAATGCATTTGCATAATGTGTGACTTGAGAGAGCAGGATGTTGCACAGAGGCATGAATCTCAGAGGCAAAACTTCAGAAGCTGCCTTTTTACGCACACTGTACAGCCGTCAAGTGCTTTCTGTGATTCTGCTGTGACTCATTAAAACGACAGTGTGTGTTTTCTTCTCCGGTAATGCCGGAAATATTCCAAGGCCCAGGTGGCTCCAGCCGTTTCTCACTCTCAACAAACCATTAGTGTCATCAAATGCAGTCATCAGTGTTAGGTATTTTACACTTTATCGCAAGGCAGTTAAATCATACATCAAGAATGTGAAAAATTTGTTGTTTTCCTCATTAAAGATTAAATACCGACCAATAACCCACCCATCTGCTCTGCAGGGCAGACAAAACAAAGTTTGATGGATCCATTTATCTTTTACAGGTTAACCTGACCAGAGAATTTTTCCTCAGGGCAATGTCTGTTTTAGTGGACTAAATAAAATATGCTTTAAAAAAAAAATAAAAAATGGTGTGATAATTTCCCCAAGGGTCTAAATGAAGCGCAAAAATTTTTATTCAAAGCTTGAACACCAGTTAATTTCAGTGATTAGTACATCATCAGCCAGTGCGGGGGAGGAAATCAGTGACATCAGCTGGTGTAGGGTTTGGTTGGAATGAAATCATACATACCCTCGGTCCTTCTTGGCACATGATTGCCCAGCCGTGCTCCACTCTAACAACCAATGAGGACTGAATCGCTTTGTAAATTTCCCCCGGGACTTTCTCTGCCTCAACGATTTAGTGGTGGAAAGTGGTTGAATCAGATTTACTGAGAGACAAAGCATCCATTCCTTTCGGGTTCACTTATCAAGTGAGATTACCCCAGAGGCGAGCCATATGGACAATGCCAACCTGATCAGCAACAAACAAATCTGCCCCCATCTTTAATAACATGGGTGCCGTGCCTCTTTTGCAGAATAAACACAGAATTAGAAGGTTCCAGCCTCTCGTCTTGTGCTCTGAAAAGGTCACCGTCACTTGGAAGGGAAAGACACACCACAAGGCACCAATTATCCTCTCCCTTTGGATGTCTCTTAAAGAAATCTCTTGGAGTGTACTTTGTGTAAGCAATTGTCACCGGCTAGCTAGAGCTGACTGCAATTGCCAACCTGAATTCATACTTTTTGTCATTCTAGTGAACATTCAGTGCATTTACATGGGAAGTTTAATTCCTCTTTAATTCAGAATTAAAATTAAATCCGATTTAAAATTAGTAAAAATAAGGCCTAGGCTATTTACAAGTGCAAGTACTGATGCGTGGGCTATTTACAACCTGCTACCAATATCAATGTTTGCTATTGCACCCATGTATTATTAGAAAAATAAATGTAAAAAAAATATTTATAAAAAAAAAAAAAATCCATCAGCTCAACAGTAATTGACAGGTATTCACACCACTTTTGATAAACTTAATTTAATCTCTTCAAAATATCTTACAATGACATAAGAGCAAACATTGTTCATACATACGTTTGCCTGGCTCTATTGTTTGACATACGGTGCGTCCGAAATGCCATACTAAACAGTATATACTCAAAAAGTATAGTTAAGTCCGGCACACTTTTGAGTAAATATCAGTAGTATGCATTCATTTGGACGTACTACTCAGAGCCACACGTCACTTCCTGATATTGGGAGGGGGAGTTGTTACCATGGTAACAACTCCTGTCACAGCAGCAGTAGCAGCACACCGCAAACAAAGTTTCAAGATGGCAGCACGCAGTAAACGGTGGTCAAGTGCAGAGACCATTTATTTAATAAATAGCTTGGAGGACCAGGAAATAACTAAAAGAACAGATGGCAGGAAACATAAAAATTGTGCGCTTTTCAAAGTTGTAGCGGCTAAGTTTGTTTTTCTTCCGGTAGACGTCATTTCCAGTAGTCGTAACTTCCGGTCCGCCCCCCTATCCAATCAGAACCTTCCCAACCCCCAGACCTTAAGGCCGCGTTCAGACTGCAGGCAAATATCCGATTTTTAGCCCATCCAGATTGAAACTGGATGACTCTTTTGAAGTCTGAACAGTCCCAAACCGCATGAGATCTGATTTTTGCAAACCAGATGGAAACCACCTCCGGGAGGTAGTTTCATATCCGATCCATATCTCATTTGGGCAGATGCGTCTCAGTCTGAACATCCAAACACTCAGATCGGATATGACTGTCCCAGACGCTCCAAACCACCCGCCCATTTCCAGTTGTGGAGCTACTCATCCTTACACAGAGAGCATGTACAATCTCTGATGTCACGTCAAAAACTATTATTTGTAGTTTAAGTTTTGCAAATTCACATTACAAATCATGTTTTAATAGCAGAAAAAAAGACTCCATTTCCACGTACGGTGCGGGTCGCCGCGTCCCCTACGCCGTAGGCTCTGCGTTGGTGTAACGCGGAACCATAAATCAGCCTTCAGTCGCGCTGTGAGCCTGAACCTGCAGCCCGTCAGCTCATCAGGAGGAGGTTATGGAGCGGGGCTGCCAGTTGTTCATTGCTGGTTGGTTTTGTTAAGTCTGAGCTTTGTTGGTTGGTTTGTTAGTTTGCTGGTGGTTTTGTTCTGAACACTTTTCTCTGTTTCTCATTTTGCTGGGACGCCGGGTCCCTCCGCCGAGACACAACTTTTGCGGTATGCGTTCATTGTTATGTCTAAAAATGATGCGCAGTGCCGACCCAATCAGAAACGGTACAGATATTTTGGGATTTTTTATATATATAAAAGAAATACATGACTTCACACAATACACGCGCTGGGTGACGCCTCCGCTCCGACGTCGTTGCTATGGCAACCCGTCAGATCAGTCAATGATGTGGCCCAGTCTGAACAGAGCCAGATCCGATATGGACACTTGCTAAAAACAGTGTGGACAGTCAGCGCTGAAAATCTGATATGAGAAGGAATCAGATATGAATCAGATTTGCCTGCAGTCTGAACGCGGCCTTAGAGGAATTGGATAAAGCCGATCAAACGTGTTTTCCATGTAAACCTCAATTCAGAATTACTATTTCCATGTAAACTCGAAGGAAAATAGTTTAATTCTGAATTATTTAATTCAGAATAATTAATTCCGAGTTAAAAAACATGTAACCGTGGCCATTTTCCTTTTTATTAATCAGTTGAAAGAATGACAGTTTCACTCCTGGCTACATTTTGTTGTTGTATCAGTGATGTGTCTCAGTTAGCGGTTAAATTCGATGGCCTTCTTCCATCACATGAACATCTCTGCTTTTCCTACTTGTACTCCATTATGGGGTGGAATATGTTTCAAATGATGCATGTTCTCTGTTCGGTCTTTGTTCGCAGAGCTCTATCTCAGGTTCTTGTCGGCCGGAGCAAAAAATCCAATATAAATGCAAATCCAGTAGTCATTAATGTATTTTAAAGGCTTCAAATCAGCATTGGACTGTAATCAAAAAAAAAGGAAAAGAAAAAGATGAGGACTGTTATTTAGGATGAAAAATATTTATGAAAATGCTCGGCTCTGATTGATCCCACTTTGAAAAGCAATACAGATGTGAATGAATAAAGATATTTGATAGGCTGGTTGGGGAACGAGCGCTCATCAAAACCTCTAAACGTATCTAAAGTGCTGGATACAGCCCTGAAGTAATTTGGGAAGAAATAATGACAGACTACACTACACTAAAACCAACGTGTTTTCAAACAGATTAAAAAGACAAACAGGAAAAAGGTGCAAATAAGGTTCTCATTATCTTAATGACTTTTTGACACATTCTATTGCCGGATGACACTAAAATGTCTCTACAATATTATTTATATTTTTAATATTTGTTTTGATTTGAAAAAAAATCATTTGGATGTCGGAAGGTACAACTTCAAGTTTCTGTTTATTTCTCAAAATCAGCGTCTGACATCTTCTTTGATTTCCCCAAATTGTCAAAAACTGGAAATTCAGAGTTCCTCACTGTCAAATGCATCAGTACCATTTTAATTATATTATATAATTAAGTGTCTTTATAACACTATGTCATATTTAAAGCCCTTTTTAAAGATGATGTATTTTTTAAATTTAATTTCCCCTCAGAACAAATGTATTTTCTAGTTTTATGGAATGATAGATTTTATTCTTCAATTAACAAGAACATATTAGGTTTTTTTTTTTAATGAGAGCACAGATGGAATATTTGTTGGCGTCTCCTGTAACCGTCGTAGATAAAAGCTGCACGTGTTGCGTAACGAGCCCAAACCAATCTCTCCTTCTGTTCTATCCAGATTAATTCAGGATGTTTGACGATCAAAAAGTCATCCAACATAAGATGCTTTGCATTAACACAACAACAACAGAGAAAAGCTGCTGAAGTCTGACGACAAAAATGTGATTTGATTTGTGTTAAACTCCAAAGTAAACCTCTCTCTGAAGATCAAACTGTTGAGCATTACCTTTCACACTTTCTGATAGTTACTCATTTACGCCTGACAACAATGGTAACCCATAGTCGCTAATTGACCAAATTTTAGCATTTTTACTTTTGCTTTAACAAATCCGGAGCACATTCCTGCATCCTCTCCGGCTTTAAGGTGGAAGTGTCCCAGTCTTTCTGTGGCATATTGGGCTTATTAGGTTGCACCTGCGAAGGAGTGGATTAGGGCTGAAACGATTCCTCGATTAATTCGAGTAATTCGATTACAAAAAATTATCGAGGAATTTTCTCTGCCTCGAGGAATCGTTTAATTTCACCAGCTCAAAGCATCGTATTTCAGCCGGACTACATTTAATGCGGCACACCGCGCTGACGCCGCGCACGTAAAGGAAGAAGAAAGAGGCGTTTGTTTGGTTTTAGTAAAATGCCGTGCTCAGGTGGGAGATACATGTAGTTCAGTGCTTCTCCTATATGTTCCCCCTCTAACCCGGTACATACATGGGTTCCTCTAAACATCTGTTCCCGCTACAGTTTTAACTAAAAGAAAAGGCAGAAAATGTCAGAAAAATAAAAACGTAATAAAGCTAACTGGGTAGTTTTCAGTTTTAGCTCTGTAGTCATTGATGGATAAAACAAGCAGCACTGGTGTTTAATGTGCTCCAATACAGCAGGTCTCAGAATTTTATTTTGAACACTGCCAAAACTCAAAATCTTATACTTTAACTTAACCGGGTGGTTTGAGAGCTGGGTCCTCGGGGGTCCGTCCCAGGCAGGACCAGCTTCACACTACGAGATTTTCAGCGAAATCTGTCGGTTCGATCCCCAGTAACGGGCGATGCGCCCCGGAGTCACTTTCAAAATATTGTTGAGCGGCGTGTACCCTCCCCCTCCTCCCCCCGACCAGAGGTTGCCAGGTAGGCTGCAGAATGCAGCAGGAACGTAGGCTGCCATGGCTGCCATAATTAGAGCCGAGCTGGCAACCCGGATGCCGAAACAATACTGACTTGGTGATTGGGAGATAGGTGGAGGGTGGAGCTTCAGAAACAATACTGACTTGGTGATTGGGAGATAGGTGGAGGGTGGAGCTTCAGAAACAATACTGACTTGGTGATTGGGAGATAGGTGGAGGGTGGAGCTTCAGAAACAATACTGACTTGGTGATTGGGAGATAGGTGGAGGGTGGAGCTTCAGAAACAATACTGACTTGGTGATTGGGAGATAGGTGGAGGGTGGAGCTTCAGACCAAAACAAAAAATGACAACATAAACATCAGTTGAGGGCTGCAACTCCTCTTTTTAAACTGGAATATCCTGGCTTGAGTGCTGTTGTCAGTGACATAAGTATTTGAAATGAACATGTTTTTTAAATGTGTGTTGACATATCGGGGTCATTTTATGATTCGTTTTTGATTACTCGATTAATCGATGGAATTTTCAGTAGAATACTCGATTACTAAAATATTCGATAGCTGCAGCCCTAGAGTGGATAAAACATGCCTGATGTGGCTTTCAAGAGTGATTACGTTTGCTGCTGCTTCCAATAATCTGGTTAGTACTGGTTCGGCCATATCCGTTAATGACAGTTAAGTTTTTTTTCTTTCCCAACTCGTTTCATTTTAACTATTCATTTTATGTTGCGTCTCAATAAACTGCCTCGAGACACTTCAGCGCTAAAATAACACTTTTCACAACGTCATACTGTAAATTCCTACAATGTGTAATTGTCATCTCGCATATGTGTCTCAATATGTACCAAACATACCAGTGATCCCACATTTAAAAACAAAAATATATAGAAAAAATTACATTTTGATATTGATATAATATAATATTATTATATGATTATATATTATATTATATTATTATTATAATTATAATATATATTATTATAATTATTATATATATATATATATATATATTTTAATTTAATTAAATTCAATGTAATTACATTTTAATTAATTAATTTAATTATATATATATATATATATATATATATATATATATATATATATATATATATATATATTATATATTATATTATTATTATTATATAATATTTGATATAAGATATTGTTGTATACATACATTCAGTAAAGAGCAGATTAATATACATGTACTGGAGGTTCATGCATTGTCTCAACTTTATTTCAATTAAATCTAAATTTCTACTGAACTAAAAGATAACTGTTATCTTGGTTATTATATCATGCATATAATAAGTGTACCTTTATTCACCAACAGGTATTGTTTGGTGCAAGGTTTGACAAGGTTATATTTAATGCAGGCTCATCATGCATCTTCAACTGAGCCTTCCCTTCATGACGCTAATTATTCCACTGGACTATTAGTAACCATCTGATCACAACTAAGACGCACATGAATAATCAAATCTAATTAGCACATGTAAACTCATAACGCCTTGTAATTTAAATCATCTATCAAAGCCAGAGCTTTGAAATTTGTAATGTCCTTCAGCTTTTTTCTCATTTTATTTTTTCCCCCCATTTATGTTTGTAGTTTTGACACATCTATTCTCTTCACTTTCCCACATCTTTTTCTCCTGTCAGTCAACATATATAATTACTGATTTTTAATTTTTCTTCCGACGAAATGAGGGCCTTTTTTGCCCCAAAAGTCACCAAATTTTGCACGCAAGCCTGGCCTGGTGAAAAATTTGATATTTAATAGTTTGAATTAATGGGCGTGGCCTAACGGCTCAACAGCGCCCCCTAGAAAACTTTGTGCCTCAAGCCCCACGATACGGTTAGACGTACATTCACGAAAACCGGTACACACCTGTATCATGTCGCAACTTAAAGAAAAGTCTCTTGGTGCAGGAACAGGAACAGGAAGTCGGCCATTTTTAATGAATCGTGTAATTTTGGCGCAATTTATGCCATTTCTTCGGCCGTTAATGCGGCCCGAGCCATAATGTGCACCCAGGTGTGTTATACATCAAAATGTGCGGTCTCCATCCTCCGACGACCCGCATTACTTTTCTCATAAAAATATGCTGCTTTATGCCAATGCTTATTCAACTTTCCACAAAAAAAGCTTTTGACCTGAATGTAACATTCTTCATAAATACAAACACAATGTAGTCCCCAACTTTACACTTGTCAAGACTAACTTAAGATTCCTTGTTTTTTTAAGCAGCTCAATGTAAAACAATTAACCATATGCATCACAAACATTGTACAAGAAGTGCATAGGTCAGTTAGTTGTCCCATGTAATTATGCCTAACCTCATATGGAGGAAAATAAAAGGCTCAAAAAATATCCCCTTCTCCTAAGTGGGATCAAAACGGGATTTTACGTAATCTTACGGGATTTTACAGGATTTTACAGGACTTCAGGTGCTGATCTGGGCACTGCAGTAATAAGGTTCCAACTACAGGACTGTCTCAGAAAATAAGGTTCTTTATTTTCTGTTATGCAATTAAAAAAAACAAAAATGTCATACATTCTGGATTCATTACAAACCAACTGAAATATTGCAAGCCTTTTTTTATTATTTTAATATTGCTGATTATGGCTTACATTTTAAGATTAAGATTCCCAGAATATTCTAATTTTTTGAGATAGGATATTTGAGTTTTCTTAAACTGTAAACCATGATCAGCAATATTAAAATAATAAAAGGCTTGCAATATTTCAGTTGATTTGTAATGAATCCAGAATGGATGACATTTTTGTTTTTGTAAAATCACAATATTCTAATTTTCTGAGACAGCCCTGTATATGTTGTTCATTGGCAATCGTGTTATGGTGCAGCTCAGGTGATATTGCGGAGTAATCCAAAAGTAATGTAACTAGTTACTTTCAGCAACCAGTAACTAAGTAGTGTAAGGGATTACTTTTTTTTAAAAGTAACTAGTAATATGTAATGGATTACTTTTTTTGAGTAACTACCCCAACACTGGTCCTCATTGGGTTTGTGGTTTCACGTACCAGATGGATTTCTGGATGTTTCTGGCTTTCTCGTATAAACTTGTCCCCAGCTTCCCTTCTTCTGCCCCGTGTAAAGTCTCACCTTGTGGTCTTGCTATGCTGCACTTTTGTTTCATCCTCTTCCAAGAGGTCAGGTGTTACCTGGAGCGTTTCACAAGCGGAGTTCTTCTGACGACTGCCAGTTCAGTTGGATCAGTGAGATTACATGTTAACTCGACGGATCAGATCACACGGCAGTCTGCACGTCTAAATATGTATTTCTCACACTGTTTTGCCCTTTTCTCATCCTTATGAAAAGGGATAGTCGGTGTCAAATAAAATGCTGTTTCAGACTTCTAAGCATGTATGTAGTTGAAGTTTCTTGTGGAAATGCTCTGACTTGTTGATGCTCAGACTTCACAGGTTGACGTGAGGTCAGTGGAGGAGGTGGAGAGTTGGAGACTCTCCTGGAGTTTGATTTGAAGTATAGACGACATCCTCTACGCGCTTCTTGTTTCAGACTTCTTGCTTGATCCACCCTGTGTAAATTGACGCAGTTCAGCACTAATATATATATATATATATATATATATATATATATATATATATATATACTAGTGCTGGCCAACGATTAAATTTTTTTATCTTAATTAATCCATGATTTCTGTAATTAACTATGTGATTAATTGCATATTTATTGCAAATTTCTTCACACATTTTGTGCTGTTCTAAATTACCTCAAGGTATTTTTTTTTAAATGTTTTTAATACTGTTAACAACATGAGAAAGGGCAAATATACTGCTTTATGCCAATGTTTATTCAACTTTCCACAAAAAAAGCTTTTGACCTGAATGCAACATTCCTCACCTGATCCTCAGTGCTCAACCATAAACTAACAACCATAAACTTGAGTTTTATGTTTTATGTAAAGCGCTTTGCATTGCAATTTTTATTTGGTAAGAAAAGCGGTTAACAAATAAAGTTTGATTTGACTCGTCCTATTTTGCAAGCTGCTACAGCGTTGTCTGCTTTTGACCAGGGGTGGGGGGCGTGGCACGCTGCGCTCTTTAGGCTGATTTATGGTTCCGCGTTACACCAATGCAGAGCCTACGCCCTAGCTACGCGACACGCACCGTACGGTGCGTGTCGCGTAGCTACGGCGTAGGCTCTGCGTTGATTTTACATTAACTTTGATGGTAATTCATTTCAAATGGACGGTAGATGCAAATAACTTCAGTCTTGTCCAGCGAACCATCTGGCATCTTTTTGAAAGTGAACTAACCGTTCAAAAGTCTCTTTTAATTCTCCATCTTTCAATCCACCATACTTTTAATCAGGCTACGGGTGCCGACGAGCGCCAGAAATGATATCATGCCTTTTTTTTTAATCGTGCGTTAAAAAAATTGTCGGCGTTAAGAGGACGTGAAGTTAACGCGTCGTTAACGCGTTAACTTGGACAGCCCTAATATATGGTTGGGAGCTTTTCCGTCGGCTGACATCTTCCTCGACTCCACCAAACTCTCTCTGCTCTTTTCTGCTGTCTGCATCCCAGCAATCAGCTCATCTCCTGCAGCTGCTACCTATGGGTTTTGTAGTCTTTGCCACGGCTGCCATGATGGGTTGTAGTCCCCGGAATTTTGTGTTTACTCGTGTTATCTTTGTCTAATATTTAAAATTGTTTGATGATCTGAAACATTTAAGTGTGACAAACATGCAAAAAAATAAGAAATTAGGAATCGGGCAAACACTTTTTCACACACACACACACACACACACACACACACACATATATATATATATATATATATATATATATATATATATATATATATATATATATATATATACACATATGTGTTATCAGCTTGACAAAATTGTTTTTGTCTATTATTGTGCCTTAGATGGAGATCTGAGCAAATTTTTTTTAGTGCTGCCACATCTGTTTTCAAAAAGAAACAAGAAACAAGGTGTAACATTTGTCTGAATCAGGTCCTGCATTCATTTGGATGAGCCACCTGTAATTGGATATATAGAGGGATGGAAGATTTGATGTAGTCAGTAGATTTAGTGAGAACGGCTGCTGCGGCGATGTTTAATTCAGCAGCTCTAGCCACAGGAAGAGACGCAGAGATGCAGTTGGGAAGTCAGGGAGGATGAAACAGACTGGAGAAAGAGGACAAAGACATCAAGGGTCTTGGGATGCCATTAGGCAGGGAGACAGGGAGGTGCTAAAAGTGTGTGATAAAGAAAATGTATGTAAGTGCTTGAGACATGGAAGGCGGTCCGGGGAGTTCAATATCAAAACAGTGAGAGGGGGAGCTGACAGGTGAGCCTGCAGTGAGGTCACCCTCAAGGTGAGCAAGAACAACGGGGCATAGCTACAGTTTAGATAACTCAAACATCACACAACACCAACGCTCAAAAAATATTACAAATAAAATATATTTTGTACAGCTATGCATTATTTAAGCCTTTATCTCATTATGGTTGCATAAATGTTTTCCTTGCATGTCAAGATGTTTTCAAAATGTATTAACATAGACAAGGATTGTGGGGACGAGTAGGAACTTTGCATACTATTGATGTATTTTTATCTAACACTGCTACCAATAAACAGTAGGTAATATCAATGGTATTTTTTCTATTTCTTTTTACTTTTATTTTTTGGGGAAAGAGGGAGGAAATCTATGTCTATGTACTTTTTGATGCTGACCCTGCGTGACCTGAAAGGCACCTATAAATAAAATGAATTATTATTAATTATTAGGGCTCGAGCACTGACAGTGCGATGGCCCTATTGTATCTGTAGGAATTCTTTATTCTTTTTCTTATTCTTTATTCTTCTGACGAAATGAGGGCCTTTTTGCCCCCCTAAACGTGCCCCAAAGTCACCAAATTTTGCACGCAAGCCAGGCCTGGCGATAAATTTGATATCTCATGGTTTGCATTAATAGGCGTGGCCTAATGGCTCAACAGCGCCCCCTAGAAAACTTTTCTCTGCCATAACTTTTGAATGGTTTGACATAAAGAGTCGTGGGGGGTGTCATCAGACTCGGTATTGAGTGCTTGACCATAATTGGTGAACATTAGCACAGCCCCTTCTTCTGATTGGTTGTCCCTATTTTCTGCTATAACTTTTGAATGGTTTGACATAGAGAATCGTGGGTGGTGTCATCAGACTCTGTATTGAGTCCTTGACCTTTATTGGCCTGAATTAGCCCCCCCGCCCCTTTTTCTGATTGGTTGTCCCCATCTTCTGTTATAACTTTTGAATGGTTGACATAGAGAGCCGTGGGTGGTGTCATCGGACTCGGTTTTGAGTACGTGACCTTCATTGGTGCAAATTAAACGCGGCCCCTCTTCTGATTTGTCGATATTTGATAGTTCCTATTTTCTGCCATAACTTTTAAATGATTTGACATAAAGAGTCATGGGTGGTGTCATCGGACTTAGTTTTGAGTCCTTGACCTTAATTGGTGCAAATTGCGTTGCGAGGGCCCATTCAAATTATTATTATTATTATTATTATTATTATTATTATTATTATTATTATTATTATTATTATTATTAATCTAACCATCTTAAAATCCAACCTCCTCTCCAGCTCCACCTGTAGGCTCAAACTCTGTAGAAGCGGTCTAAGTCAGAATCAGAAAAGATTACTTATCAAGTACGGTACAGAACATTTTCAGTCATGGTTTCTGTGTGAAACAGAGTTAAAAGAAAGCAAACTTGCAACAAAGTAGTCTATTATGTCGAAAAAGGTATGTCATAATGCCAACATCCATGTCTGGAGTATAAAGCCTGGTACCTAGATCCCCAAACCCAAATGTTTTATCATTAAGAAAACCTTATGAAGTCTTTTGTTGCAACAAAATTACATTAACAACAACATTACCGGAAAACATTACATTACATTATAACAAAGCTTGTGTCATCTTTTATTAATCACCAAATTTAATCAAATGAATATGACCCTACTCAGGCTGAAATCTTGGGGAAACACTTTTTGGTTAGCAGTGACTGAAGAGAACATAATAAAAGTTTTGAAGCCGTGCTCCTTTTAAAACAGATGTGTGACCCTTTGGTGGCCAATTGGTGTCAATGAAGGCCAGTAGAGCCACGCAATCTTATTATTTCTTAATTTATTCAAAGTGCTGACTAGGGCTGGGTATCGATTCAAATGTCAATAATCGATTCGATTCCGATTCTTAAGATTCAGAGTCGATTATTACGCTTTGATTCGATCTGATTCGATTTGATTCTGATATTGATTTGGGTTAGTGTTTTTTCAGCTGTTGCATGAATTATATGACGGTAGTTCTGCAACATATTAATACTAGTATTCAAGGGCGTGCGGTTAGGGGAGGCAGGTGAGGCAGAGTCTCACCTGTCATCATGACAAGTAAAAAGAATAATAATAATAACATCAAATAAATATTAATATTTGTCCACTAATCTTTATGTATGATTAATTTCGAACATTTCTATAGTCAAAATCGTTGAATTTGCATATTTCCTGTTCAAATACGGGGCTGGAACGTGAGGTGCGGCAGCAACGAGCCGAGCCCATGGATGTATTAAATAACTGGTTAGGAGACAGGAAAATGGCCGCCCATTCATTTCAATGTAAATTGCTCACTCAGCGCATACGCCGAAAAAGTTCCTGACTTCCGGGTTTACTTCCGCGTTAAGCGGCCCATAGAGCATGCGCAGTTGAGTCACTCCCATGATGCTCTGGGGCCTCCCATCATGCCCCGGGGCAATGACGCGAGTATTCATATAATATGTATTAATATAATATCTTAATTAATGTATATTATTACATGTATAGTATTACATATATTATTAATGTATTAATATAATATAATTACATAATATATATTAATATAAACATCCGTGGAATGCACGGACACGGCTGTGACGTCGGCCGTGACGTCACAGCCAGAAAGAGACTTTTCTTTGACTTTTCTGGCCGTTATAAAACATTTTTGACGGATATAAAGTCCATGACTTAAAAATATAGAATACAAAGATTAGTAATTGCCGGGGATTACAGCTGGAGGTTCCTGTGAACAGTTTTAGAGGCTTCTCTTTTACTATTGCAGTCTATGGGAAAAAAGCTTTCTGGGCCACATGGGATTTTTTGTTGCAGTACCGCGACTGGAACTGGAAAAAAATCGGAGAAAAAGTTTAATTCTGAATGATTTAATTCTGAATAATTAATTCCGAGTTAAAAAAACATCATGTAACCGTGGCCATCATCTCACCTCAAAAGTTAAAAAGTCTGCTTGGTGCTGTCTTGCATTTGTAACCTGAATGGTCTGGGGAGATCCAACCACTGAGGGCTGGGACTTTATAACCCCCTTTCCATTTCAACCTGGTGGTAAAAAAAAAAAGACCCCCGCTGTGGGATGACTTAATTACTGGCAGGGATGGGATGGTAATTAGTGGAAAAACAGGAGGCTAGAAGAAACTGTCAGGGTTAAGTACTGACTAATTCAGTGCGTGGGATGCCTGAGCCACTCTCTCTTGGGACTGAACAAACCTCAGCACCGGAGCTCCTCGCTCTCCAGAGGATAGCGGCACGGCCATGCATCACTTTACCACTTCCACGATATCATTCAAACTGTTTAATCATATTGGATATTCCACCAAAATAAGTCCTACATCATCTAAAGCAATATCAGTGAGGTGCATATGAGGATAATAAATCGTATCCCACTATGGACCGAGCTGCTGCCTATTGAATTATGTCGAATATTATGCGCTATTCAACAACAGTTTTCACTTTTTATTCCCCTCCTGTAGAAATTGAGGTTTTTTACCTGTTGCACTACCACTCACTGTAATGTGTGTCTCTTGCTTTATGGATTTACCCCCACCCAGGAATGTAAAAATTTGGTGATTAGATCTTATTTTCAGTTTAAGGCCCCCAGACTCCATCTATTCAGCAGAATCAAAGCTTATAAATGTTGTTCCCCCGGGTTTAACGGAACATGAAATGTACAAATATAAGAGGATCAAGGAGATGTCAGTCAAGCTTGGCATCTGCAAAACACACTCCAGCCCAGAGCAGAAATCTCCAACCAGGCATGCTTAGAGGAATCACATCTGCTCGGTATACTGCGCGTCCTCTGAGACTGTGAAACTTCTTAGGGTTTAAATAAACAAACCAGACTCAGCTGGTCTTTGCGAGAATAATTCGTTTTATTTCAAGCATGGGCGGCTTTGGTCTCACTCCGAGAAGCAGCACAGTTCAGCCTTTTAAAACAAGACAGACAAGGATATCAGTTTCATTGGATGCTATTCTTGGTTTCATAAATTTCAAGGACGATCACGCTATTGTTCCCACGTACAAAGCTCATAAAAACCTCTGTCTTCCATCAGGCGGACACGCAGGATTTGACTTTCAGGGAATACATTATAATGAAATGCACATTATTATATGTATTTAACTCAAAATGAAGATACAAGCTCCGAACAAAAGATAAAAAAATACATTGGCATTTCATTCTGAAGTTGATCACATTAATAAATCAACCAAAAGTGTAAAACAGGTTGTTTTTTTCTGGATGTGAAGAAAATTTAAAATGGATAAGGCATTTTTTAAGTTTTGTAAGTTCCATTTAACTTTTTTGTGAAAAGGATTATTTGAAAAATGTTCATCAATGGGAATTTTTCTTTCTTTCTTTCTTTCTTTCTTTCTTTCTTTCTTTCTTTCTTTCTTTCTTTCTTTCTTTCGTTCGTTCGTTCGTTCGTTCGTTCGTTCGTTCGTTCGTTCGTTCGTTCGTTCGTTCGTTCGTTCGTTCGTTCGTTCGTTCGTTCGTTCGTTCGTTCGTTCGTTCGTTCGTTCGTTCGTTCGTTCGTTCGTTCGTTCGTTCGTTCGTTCGTTCGTTCGTTCGTTCGTTCGTTCGTTCGTTCGTTCGTTCGTTCGTTCGTTCGTTCGTTCGTTCGTTCGTTCGTTCGTTCGTTCGTTCGTTCGTTCGTTCGTTCGTTCGTTCGTTCGTTCGTTCGTTCGTTCGTTCGTTCGTTCGTTCGTTCGTTCGTTCGTTCGTTCGTTCGTTCGTTCGTTCGTTCGTTCGTTCGTTCGTTCGTTCGTTCGTTCGTTCGTTCGTTCGTTCGTTCGTTCGTTCGTTCGTTCGTTCGTTCGTTCGTTCGTTCGTTCGTTCGTTCGTTCGTTCGGTCCTTCCTTCCTTCCTTCCTTCCTTCCTTCCTTCCTTCCTTCCTTCCTTCCTTCCTTCCTTCCTTCCTTCCTTCCTTCCTTCCTTCCTTCCTTCCTTCCTTCCTTCCTTCCTTCCTTTCCTTCCTTCCTTCCTTTCCTTCCTTCCTTCCTTCCTTCCTTCCTTCCTTCCTTCCTTCCTTCCTTAATCAACCAAAAGTGTAAAACAGGTTGTTTTTTTCTGGAAGTGAAGAACATTTTAAACGGATAAGCTATTTTTTAAAGTTTTGTAAGTTCTACCATTTAACTTTTTTGTGAAAAGGATTATTTGAAAAATGTTCAGAACTTTTTCCCTTCCAAGGTGACACCTTTTGTATTCAAAAACGCTCCAAATATTCATCCTTCCTCTCACAATCAAGAAAGGACTTTTCAGTGGCCTCAATTCTGCAGAAATCATTTTGAATCAGACTTAAAAAGTGTTCATAAAGTTTTTCCGGAGCACTGAATCAAGTATACTCAATGAAAAACATGCACTATTACATATTTGTCACTGAATATACACAAAACACAGAAGAAAAAAAAAGGTGACGCTGACAATTCAAAGCTTTAGTGCCATTTTTAAAAAGAGGAGACAGTTTTTAGTGTGGACTATCTTCACAAAGGTGTTTTGCGTCATGAGAGACTCTGAGGTCTGCACAGTGGGTGTTGGAGGACAGATTAAATATTTTTAATGGCTGGATTTAACTCAATAGTAACGTGTCTCATGGCCGCCACTCCTTAGAACAAACGTTAATGTGCTATAGGCTGTGAAGTTGTTGGTCATGATACCGCCAAGTTCAGTTAGATGGGTAAACATTAGGAATGGGTGATATTTTACCGTTCACGATAAACCGTCAAAAAAATTCCCCACAGTAAGAATTTGTATCTCACGGTAAAAACGATAAATTCCCGTTGATGAAGTTTTTGTGTAAAACTGATTTATGGTTCTGTGTTAAATCCACACACAACGTACGTGAAGGAAGGAAGGAAGGAAGGAAGGAAGGAAGGAAGGAAGGAAGGAAGGAAGGAAGGAAGGAAGGAAGGAAGGAAGGAAGGAAGGAGAAGAAGGAAGGAAGGAAGGAAGGAGAGGAAGGAAGGAAGGAAGGAAGGAAGGAAGGAAGGAAGGAAGGAAGGAAGGAAGGAAGGAAGGAAGGAAGGAAGGAAGGAAGGAAGGAAGGAAGGAAGGAAGGAAGGAAGGAAGGGGAGAAGGAAAGGGGGGAAGGAAAGGGGGGAAGGAAGGGAAAAAACAAGGAAAGGAGGAAAGAAGGGAGAAAAGAGTAAGTGAAGAAGGAAGGAAAGAGCAGGAGGGAGGAAGGAAGGAAGGGAGGAAGGAAGGAAGGAAGGAAGGAAGGAAGGAAGGAAGGAAGGAAGGAAGGAAGGAAGGAAGGAAGGAAGGAAGGAAGGGAGAAAACAAGCAAAAAGAAGGAAGGAACGGAGAAAAGAGTAAGTGAAGAAGGAAGGAGAGAGCAGGAGGGAGGAAGGAAGGAAGGAAGGAAGGAAGGAAGGAAGGAAGGAAGGAAGGAAGGAAGGAAGGAAGGAAGGAAGGAAGGAAGGGAGAAAACAAGCAAAAAGAAGGAAGGAACGGAGAAAAGAGGAAGGGAAGAAGGAATGAGAGAGCAGGAGGAAAGAAGGAAGGAAGGAAGGAAGGAAGGAAGGAAGGAAGGAAGGAAGGAAGGAAGGAAGGAAGGAAGGAAGGAAGGAAGGAAGGAAGGAAGGAAGGAAGGAAGGAAGGAAGGAAGGAAGGAAGGAAGGAAGGAAGGAAGGAAATCAATCCCATTGATGAGGTTTTTGTGTAACAAACATGGCGGATCTGAGAGCGAGATAGATTTATAGTTACAAAGGTGGAGTTGAATTGGTATTTTTTTTTTATCGTTATTGGGATAAATGCCAGAAATTATCGTGATACATTTTTTAGTCCATACCGCCCATCCCTAGTAAACATCAAGAAATAAGAGAAAGTGTGTCTCTGGTTTTTAGTCATTAGTGTACATGCAGTCTAAGATCAACTCAAACTATTGATACTGTTAAGTATATATTAAGTTAATCCTTAGAATGAAGTTTTGGTTGTTTGTCATTGTTTTCCTTAAGAATATTCCTGGTTTAAATCCCGACCGGGGTCTTTTTTTATGCCTGGAGTTTGCATGCTTTTCTGTTAGCTTCTTCCCACACTCCAGAATTATGCATGATTGGTTTAAAAGTGATTCTAAATTGCCGGTAGGATTGAATGAGAGTGTTGCATGGTTGTCTTGTTTGCTTTGTGTAGGCCTGTGATGGACCGGCGACCCTAGGCAAAAAAAGAAAAAGCAAAAACAAGTCTTTGTTCATCAAAAGCACTCACTGCAGACGGAGCGTTCTCCAGGGGCTTATGCAAGTCGAGTACACCACCAAAATGAGCAATTTAAATACATTTACAAAATAGAAAACACAGGCAAAGGTTTTTTTTTGAATATAGTAATCACCTAACCTGAGCCTTAAGTAAAAAAAACTAATTAAAGAGTATAAAGATGCCCGTGCAAAGCCGCTGTAAAGACCTTAACTTTGATTCAAATGTTTACACATCAGTGAAGTTGTGTGTGTTTCTGGAATCTGCTACACATATGGCATTAGATAATAATACTGCCTCACTACTAGGGGGAGAGTTGAAGTCTCATTAAAAATATACATTAAACCTTACAGTAGGGCTGGGCGATATGGACCAAAAGTCATATCTCGATATTTTCTAGCTAAATGGCGATACTCGATATATATCTCGATATTTTTTCTGTGCCTTAATTGGGGTTTCCCCCAAAGCATTATAGCATAGCATCTCTGTAAGCTTCATTTTTTTTCTGAGGCAAACCCTTAAAAAAACAGTCAGTTTTAATACAAAGCCTCGTGCCAAATGTCACACAGGTTCCTTTATTAACAGAGGTCTGCACAATATCAAAATGTATAAAACAAATGAAATAAAAATAAACTGCCTGCATATATAGAATAAAAATGCTTCTTGAATAAAATAAAACAAATATCCCTTTCCTGCATAACAATCAAATTAAAATACACTGTGCAATTAATACAATGTAGACAGTAACAGGCAGACTTTTCCACTGAGGTTGACAGTTGTGCAAATAACAAAACATTTGTGCAAATCTCAAATAAAACATTTAAGTAAATTTGTCACAAAATAAGCTATATCAAAATCATTAATAAAAAAAATGTAATTTTTTTTTTAAAAATCGATATAAACGATATTGTCTCGTACCATATCGTGTTTGAAAATATATCGATATATATTAAAATCTCAATATATCGCCCAGCCCTACCTTACAGTCTTTCTGAATATAATAACAAGAAAAATAGCATATTTCTCTAGCCACACCCAGGCCTGATACAACATGTATGTACAGTATGTATGTATTAGGGGTGTAACAATATATCATGCCACGAAATTTCGCGATACAAAAACGTCACAAAACGTGTCGTGGAGGTGACAAACTGTATCGCGATATTGGGTTATTAATATTAATCTATTGTGTTGACTAGTAACGCGCATCCGACCGTGCCTCGACCTGCGGACCAAAATCTGACTCCGCTCAGAAGAAACTAGTCCCGTTTTGAGCTCTGAACTTTTACTGATGTAAGGCTGGTGTAGAGTTAAGCCTTACCTTATTAAATCAAACCTTTTTCGCATCGTGAGTAGGATAAACACGGGGAAACTTCTGCTCAGTTCCAGAGTACTTTAATGTCCCTCAACAGTGTAGGATTTTAGAACATCAACACAGCACCTAGTGCCGTACTGTGGCGTATCACTCCGCCCAATCTAAAACAGACTAATCACTACAGATAAACTGACTAGTGTCATTATAGTCCCTGATTTACATCAGAATATAAAGAATATATTTATAAAATAATGAACCCTGAATTACCAAAATAACCTTCTTAACAAAAATAAATCTCCTCTTACACTTATAAGGTGAGCATGAATCAGTCTTTTTTATGATGTAAAATTGTATGTATTTATTTACTTTTATTTATTTATTTAATTTTAATTGTTAAATTTCTGGAAAAGAAAAAAGTCAAATCGTACATGAGAGAAACTATTCAGTTTGTGCTAAATATTTGTACTTGTATGAAACTGAAGATCATAATGCAAACCTGACATTTACTCTTAGTTCAGTTTGTGGAAAATGGTTGGCCTGGCTTTCTCTTTAAAACTTAAACAGTTATAAAGCATTACAAACTGGAACAATAGGGCAAACGTACAGTATTGTTTTGTATTTTGTGTCTTTCAAATAAAAGACCATGTTTTCCAGTCCATATATTCCATAGTTCCATATATATATATATATATATATATATATATATATATATATATATATATATATATATATATATATATATATATATATATATATATATATATATAAATACATGTATGTATGTATGTATGTATGTATATATACATTATGTATGTATGTAAGTAATGAATCAGCTTCAAGCCGTTCACATTTTATTTATTTCATTGTAATAAAAACACTATGAGAGAAACTCCTGCAGTCGTTTTCTTGTTGTGCCTCATGAATGCCTTGACCTTGAGAGGATTTTTTTTTTCATTTTATTTTCTGTGAGAGAGCGTGGAGATTGTATTATACATGACAGAGAAGGTGATGAAGTGTTTCATCAACTATATAAAAGAGGACAAAGCAGACTGAGGCATTTGAAATAAATGAACTGATCCTCACGGCCCTTTTTGGTAGAAAATTAAACTTTTCTTTTTAAAATAAATGATCTTATGCCTCTTGTTTTAAAGATAAGACTTTCAAGATTTCTTGAGACTCAGTGTGATTGTGACCTTCACCTGGGTGGACGTCAATGTCTTATATCCCATTTTCTTTTTATTGAATATTGGCTCATAATAACGTCCACGCAGTCTGACTAATGAATCAGTGGTAAGCCCAGTCTCACCAGAAAACACTTTGCACATCAGCAAAACGTAGCACAACCATGGATTATGAACTAACAGTCCATGGCTGTGGATTTAAAAATGCAGGAGCCGGAGACTCCCCGGGTCTTTGTTTTCTGTGGATTGTGTTCACAAGCATAAGGTGAATGGTGGTCGATGAAGTCTGATCCCTCATGATATATTTAGAGCTCTAAACCCCAACGTGTTGTGTTGGATGAATCCTGAAGTTGTATTGTCTTGTGTAAGTTTAGAGAAGTAAAGTCCTCTGCCTTCCCTCCTTCCTCCCTTTTTGGACAGATGTGTCAAATGTGCTGAAAGTGTTGGACCCCATTGCAAATTGGGTCTCTTTAGGAGCCTGAATTGGGTAAATACACTATTTTCGTATGTATTATATAGTAATATTTCTTTTCTTATTCAAAATGTTATATTACTAATGATATTACTTTCTTGCCTCTAGCCTGAAAATTAGCTGGGATTGGCTCCAGCAGACCCCCGTGAAATAGCGGGTATACACGAATCCAGCAAAAACCGGAAGTCGAGCGGCCGCCATTACTGCGGTGGCGGCTCCGCTCCTCCGCTCCCTGCCAGGCTCTCTTAATTTATTTTTATCATCGGAAAACTCGTGTCCCATCGCGTGCATTTGTTTTGATAGCGAATAAAGACGGGACGGATTTTCAAAACTACTTTTCTGTTTCACCAAGTGAACAGACGGAACGCAAACAAAAGTTTTTAAACTGCTGGAAAGGAACTGGAATTTACCGGTACACCTTAAACAAGGAAGCCAGGGAGCGGTATATGGAGAAAATAATGATTATTAACGGGTTGGGTTCATATGAAATCCCTACTAAAGAATGGAGCTCCTCGTCGGAGCTGCACTCTTTATAAGGATTTACTGCCGCAGTTCTGCAGAACCACCGTCTCCGCCTACCTTATTTAGGAGTGTTTGGCAGCTGCTTTGGTAAATGTTTGACTCGCCATGTGTTTCAATAAAATTGTATAATAGTACAACATACAGTACATGTTTTGTATTACTCTTACTTCTCTTTTCTTTTTTTTTTTTGACTGTTATATTATGCTGAAGAGGCTCCGAGGCGTGAGCAATATTTTAGTTTTCCTCGTGAGATTATTTTTTTCCTCTGCAGCTACAAATAGAGTTAATATCTTTTCCTCAACAAACTAGTTTTATCTGAAGATTGGGGTTATGTATGTATGTATTCTGTATCATCCGGAGCTGAGATAGTTCTGCCCTTCAATTAGAGACCTGTAATTGTGTTTTTTTTGGTCATCGGACGCCAGGCGATCAATAAAATATTCTTGGATACCTAAAATAAAACAAAACATAAACAGGTGTTGTTGTTGTTTTTTTTTTAATCACGTAGCCTTTCCATAATGATTAAATGTCGTGCTGCTAGCTTTCTAACCTCAGCACACGTAAGGTATGCTATATTACAGTGTTTAATCATATACTCCCTTATCTCCCTATTCCTCTATTCTTTCCTGCTTATCGCTCAAACAAATCATTGTTTATAAATTAACATCAGCATTAATTTAAGATACCTTCATTAGTTATGGGAGGGAGGCCACTGTCTAACATCATCAATCCAGCTATTCATGATGCTGTAGAGCAGCAGGTTACAATAACAGCGGTGCGGTGGCAGATTGACACCTGCCACTGCAGCAATGGCGCCGCCGCAAGATGGCGGCACACACAAACCGGTCGCTGGATTCGTGTATAGAAAATTGATGGATGGATGGATATTACTTTCCATTGCATCCCATGCAATGATAGTTTTCTTTCTTCTCCTCAAAGTGTAGAGCTGCTGTGAAAGTGCATCTGAAACCCGACTCACAGAAGATTAGTGTAACCTGACAAACTATTTAACTTTTAATAATTATTTTTACAGATCTTTACTGTTTTTACTGGTCCTCACTGAAAAGGGCTTTAGAATTTAAACTAAACCACAAATCCCTGAAGTTACAGGCAGAATGTGAAGCACTTCTCCGGTGGGGTGGATGGAAAAATCGATCCCGTTCATTTGAAAGGGTATCTGTAATGTCTGTGACTGTTACCTCCTCCCGACAGCAGCATCTTCCTCCTCATGCTCAAAGTGAGCAGATTGGTCAATTTGAAACGCCTTTGCAAAGTTTGAACCGATACCAGTGGCTCTTCATTTGGTTCACAAGTCCATAAAATGAATAGATCGGTTCAATATCGACATAAACAACATCAGGAGTGTGTTTGCTTGTGATGAATTTGCACTCACACTGTTTTGCACCCTGGTTAGCAGTCCAACAATTTGCAGTTGTGGAGTCACAGTCCCAGTAAGAGGCTTGGTCCCTTTTTCATTTGACAATAACATAACTCTTCACTTCATTCATCACAAAATCAACGTCATATTTCCAACCAGCGAGTGCTACCCTTTGCATCAGCCACGTAATAGCTACTGCTCTGAGCACCTGTATAGTTTGCAGCAACTCATTTTGCAGACTTCACACAAAAATCCATGCAGCTATCCATCAATCCATTTTTTTTTAATTTTTTTTTTAATCAGGATTTATTCCCTTAATTCAACATGTGCCGTTTTTTTTAATTATCTTTTTTATTTATTAACATACAGTGCAAACAACGACAAAAGACAACATCAGTATGTGTGTGTGTGCGTGTCGTGTGTGAGTGTAAATAAGATGATGAAAATAGATACATAAATTGAGAATATTAATTCGAGAGAAAACAAATACATAATTATCATATAGAGTGGTGTAGCATGATATCATATAAATATAGCATAATAAATATAGTAATATCCTAATATAAAATACTTTTTATAAAATAGTTTAACATATAACCCAATTATATCACCATACTATTATATATAACAATATAATAGCTATCCATCCATTAATTACAGCCTCATTCTGAACCTATTCAGGGTCACTAAAACCGGACGACTTTTGGGCAAAAGGTAGAATCGCATCCTGGACAGTTCGCCGGTTCATCAAGAGGCCACACAAAAATCCATAAAAGTAATGAACGTGTAACCCTGTTCATATAAATATTTACTGTTAAGATAAAAATGTTCTTGAGCATGTGGAAAAAATTAATGTAATGTGAGTTTTATTAAAAAGGAAACACATGCATTTTATTTTGAAATTCCCGGAAGTGGAAGAAAAAAAAACTGCCGCCTTCTGTTGTCGGAGTTAGAAAAAGACGATTTGGAAAGAAAGACGAGAGAGAAAAGAAACACGGAGGTGACACTTTTCTTTGTTCAGAAACTTGTCAGACAGACCTGGATAACCACCAGTGAAGCGAACCCTGTTCCGTGAAGATGTTTTTGTGTTTATTTGGACTCTTCTGGGTGAGTTTGACTGTTTGTAAATGAGAAATTCATGGCTGTAAAAACTTTAATGTGTGTGTTGTGAGCAGTGCTCTTAATTAGATGTACGTGATGCTGTTTAAGTGACACTGGTTATATGTATGTTGTAGAGTGTTTGTATGTGCCTTTGTGCACCAAATGAAACTAAAATGCACAGGAGAGCCTGTTTACTTATTCCTTTGGTAAGAAAACCTTTTGCATCACTTTTGGTTTGTTTTATGACTTTATGTTTACACTGTTAAATCAAACTGTAAAAATGTGAGCTAACCACTGTGATGGAAAGTTAGATATATTTTGAAAATTCCTCTGACTGTTACGCACATAGACATATATACGTAGACGCCGCATCGAGTGGTTTTTCCCGCTGCTGCGATACGTCAACGTCGCCGCCATATTGGATGTTCAAGACTGCGCTGTAAACTAATACAAGTGAATGGACTTATTTTCATAAAGCGCCTTTCTAAAAAGAAATTTACGTTTTACGTCTCATTTATTCATTCATACTAATATACTTGAGAAACAGTTAGGAACCAAATATAATATATGTCATTTCCTCAGATGGCAAAAATAAGAACTTTATTGATCCCACATAGGAGTAATTCATGTTCTATCCTGTTTTCCAAGCTGCTAACGTGTTTAAACCCGATGTCTTCTACAACTGAAAGCGGTTGATGAGCAAAGCATATGAATTCATTACCTTACGATGTAGTTCTTTATTTTTCGTCCTGTCGTTTATAAGTCTCTGTTACAGGTGAGTTAGCGCCATTATTGCGTGCTCCTTTTTTTCTCTCCCTTTTTTCTGCTGCAGTCAACTTTGAAAACTCAATAATACTCCGTGTGAAGAACTTTCAAATGTCTTATCAGCTTCGTTGTGTTGAAATTCTTTTGTAACATTCGTCCTCATGGTATCTCCTTTGGACACACTTTGCAAACTGTAAATTTGTTGTCCTTTTCAGACATTGTAAAAGTCCCGCACCAGCGAGGCCGACGCCTCCTCAGGACCGCTCGGTCTGAGATGCGGGAACGCCCGCGCGGGCGGGGGTTTGTTGTTGTAAACGTCATCATATCGGCCGCTCTGAACTATTATTTTCCGATCTCCGATCAAAACAGATAGGGCCATTATCGGCCCGATCCCGATCAGGGGCCGATTGATCGGTGCATCTCTATAATTTACCATGTTGATTTGTTTTCCGCTTCATTTCTAACCAAAATGTTTTAAACCTTTTAATTTCATTGCTTCATCCCATTATTTTTTTTATTTTATTTTATTTTAGTTTGGAATCACATGTCAACAATACATACACGGTGCGCGTCGCAGCGTACCCTACGCCGTAGGCTCTTCGTTGGTGTAACGCGGAACCATAAATCAGCCTGGACTGCAGTTACTTCCAAGACGGAACGAGAGTCTTTCGTTTGGAGTGACAGAGAAGTTACTTTTAAGTGTGACTTTAGAATATAAATCAGGTAAAATACAAGAAAATATTGACGGTGGCCAAACTAATTGTAAACACAGGTTGCACAAATGACGCTGGTGACGTTTCTGTCTCATAATGTGACGTTCTGAAGCCTAAATGTCCGTTTCCCTCCGTTTACAAGCAAACGTGAAAACAGAGTTTTTTTAAAATCTCTACTTTAGCCAGAGTTTTCAGAAATGATGGTTTCTGGTGACTTTGAGCTTCGTTTTCGTGTAAACGAACGGCCAAAACGCATGAAAACGCCACCGTTTTTGCTCCGTGTAAACGGGGCCTTAGTGTGAATTTCCAACACGTGGCAGCCGAGGAACAATACAGTTGAAGGTACACACCAGGTTACCACTGAAAATACCTTATTGAATCATCTGTGTCACTGTGGTCATGAGTAAATTACATTTCTGTTGTTTATGCCCTCACTCAAGCCTGGAGAGTGTTTCTTCTGGGGTTTGCTCGATTTTCTGCAAACAAAGAGCCCAAATAAGATGATGGCCCAGTTTAATGACTTTCAAACAAGTTCATCACAGCAGCAGTGCATGCAGTCGAAAGAAAAATCATTCACACAGTCAATTAGGACTGTGAAGAAAACCGCAGCTTTTTTGTAACCGAAAGCAAAACAATTCAACTTTTCAAAAGAAAAAAAACAAACTATTACATTTAATTTTGCTTGTATTGGCAGAAGTTGGCTACCGACACAAACAAAGCCCCCTTTCTGTGAGATTATAGATCTTTTCTGTTTGCATGGTGATCTTGTACTTCACTGTAACCTTCAGTGCTTCTTTCTTATCAGCTTATCAGCTCTTTCTTCATCTCTCACAGTAAGAAAAACTGTGATTTGTCCAATGACCACTACGAGCTGACTTCAAAACCTCCATTTCACATTCATGTTTAAATGTCCAACTATACAGCAAAAATAAAGAGATCTATAGCCAAATACAAAACTGGGCTTTGGTCTCCATTGAAAGATTTCACATCCTGGACAAATGTGCAGTTAATACATACCACATCAAGTAAAATGATACCTCCATAATTTAAGCATAACTTAGGACTAAGCCTGTGTTGAAAAAATCGATTTCCCAATTCTAAATCGATTCTCATATTAATTCCTAAAAATCGATTCATATGTCTAAAGATCGATTTATTTTTTATTTTTTTTCTTCTTTTATTTATGTATTTTTTTTTCCATCATTACATTACAACTTTTGGTTATTTTTTTGTTTATCCCCAAAAAAGGAATGTTTTGTTGGACACGAGAATAACTGGTGCCATGTTTTTGCCTTTAAATATGTTTAAAGGTATGAAAACATGAAAGTGTTAGGTTATAATTGCATAAATTGTCTATATTTCATTACTTTATTTACTGTCTTGGGGTTACATTTGCAAAAAATGCTAAAAACCAAATGCTCAAAAATTAAAAACCAAAATAGACTGAAAATGGAACAAATAAAAATGGAATGTGGGAAAAAATAAAACCGATTTCATCCGTCTCTGTTTCCTCCCTGGATCTGTTTGGTAATTCTGACCCACGATGTTTCTGAAAGCAGTTCTATCAGCATTCTGGGAGCTGATTGGTCCTTACAGCATCATTAGCTGAATCTCAATATGATACTAGTAGTAATATTTTGTAGAACTACAGTCATATAATTCATGCAAAAGCTCAAAAAACAGTTTTAATAACACTAACCCAAATCAATATCGGAATTGAATCGGATCGAATCAAATCTTGATAATCGATTTTGATTCTTAAGAATCGGAATCAAATCGATTCTTGACATTTGAATCGATCCCCAGCCCTACTGAGGACATGTTTGTATATTTTATTGACTGCTGGCTATTATGGAGGCCTAGCTGTCATCACTTGATTTGACCTCTGAAGTGTGAATAAAGACCAAACCAGGGCATAATAATTTGTATTTAAAAAACACGATGGAGGATAGTTTCTAGCTCAAAACAGCTTTAGACTAAACAAACCCTAGGTTACCCTGGATCCTCTTGGATTGACTAAGTTTTCCCAGGCCAGGCGCTGAAGAAGCTAGTTTCAGCACTGCTAGTCTTCATTTTTTAATGTTGTTCCGAAAGCAATATGATACTGTAAGTGAGGATGGATGAACATAATCAATCACTTAGGTAACACTGATTACCATCAGAGTTCAGTATGAGACTGAGCTTGAGCTCTTGTACCGATGCTGCTTGACCAGTGCCTTGCCAGTAGGGCTGGGCGATATGGCCTTTTATTAATATCTCAATATTTTTAGGCCATGTCAAGATACACGATATATATCTCAATATTTTGCCATAGCCTTGAATTAACACTTTGATGCTACAATCACACCGCACACAGTATGATGATTCTATATGTCTACATTAAAACATTCTTGTTCATACTGCATTAATATATGCTAATTTTAAACTTTCATGCAAAAACGGGGGAATAAGTCAAATTTACCAGAACTGTATTTATTAAACAGTTACTAAGCAGTGAGTGGCACAAACATAAAAAGTGTCATTTCAAAACAGAAAGTGCACGTTGCATCTCTGACTCCCCGTCTGAAGAACATCTGCTAAGTAATGTTCTGGTCCCGGTTTTACCTGGATGAGCTGTAAGATATGAGCTATAAGATATATATATTTGTATATATAATATATAGATATAAATATGGATATTAAGGATCTTTGTTAGAACATTTCGTATCTTCTCGTTTTGGTCAACGAAAATAAAAACACATTTTAGCAGAGTTTTTATTTTGTAATCTACATTTTAGTCTGGTTTTTATTCCTCTACGATATTGCATTATATAATTATCGTTATCGTCACATGACCAGCATTTTCATTGCGTCTCGTCTCGTTTTCCTCAGGTGATAAAGGTTCGTTGACAACGATATTTAGTCATAATTTTTGTTGGGGAAAGCAACTTTACTTGCCAGTGCTCACTTCAGCACCGGCACTACTCATTTTAGAGGAAAGTTTGGTAAGAGCATCTCAAACGAGGATGATTCGACAGATTCGATTGATCCTATGTAACGGTGCTTGTTCTAATAACCCACCGGACCGTTTGTGGATTAACTGGAGTTAATATGATGCTGTTGTGAGATCTGGAATACAGCAGGCGGACTGAAGCGCAGACATTACATCAAAGAAGTTGAATTACAGCTGTTGCTGGATAACACTTGTAGAAAAGAACTAACAGAAAGTGTTCATCGGTGTAGGTTTCATGTGGTGACATGAACAAGACAATAGGATGCTGTGATGGAAGAGGAACTCAGAGTATTAATAGATAGGTACACAGGTTTCAATTTCAATTTTTCAATTTTATTTATATAGCGTCTAATACAACAAAAGTTGTCTCTAGACGCTTTCAAGAGACCCATACCCAGAACATAAACCCCCGAGCAATTATTACATAAACAATGGCAGGTAAAAACTCCCCTAGTGGGAGAAAAACCTTAAGCCAAACAGTGGCAAGAAAAACTCCCCTTTAGGAGGGAAGAAACCTTGAGCAGGACCAGGCTCATAAGGGGGGACCCTCCTGCCGAGGGCCAGACTGGGGGGTCAGGGACGGCAGCAGCACAGCAGGCAGGTGGAAGCAGCAACGGGATGACCAGGGGTGGGGACCACAGGCCAGCACGCAGCTCCCGAAGCTCCGGCCCAATCGTCAAGTCCCAGGTTGGGGTGCAGGGTCGGGGAATGGTTGAGAAGGGGCATGGCCAGGGAGAGGAGTCTTGAGGGACGAACCTTCTCCCCCGCCCAAAAGGGGCCGTTACCCTGCCCCCCTCACTCCCACACTGCAGGTTCCGGTGTCCGGCAGAGGATGCTGCAACATGGACAAAAGAGAGAAAAGGGAGGAGAAGGGGGGGCCAGCACAAGAAACTACAGGAGCGACTCTAACACACTAAAGTTTACACTACCTAGAGATTTACCAACACCAGCTAGAGGTCTACTAAACACTAACTATAGGCTTTACTAAACAGAAAGGTTTTAAGTTTAGTTTTAAAGGTGGAGGTGGTGTCACCCTCCTTAACCCAGATTGGAAGTTGGTTCCATAGTAATGGTGCCTGATAGCAGAACGCCCGCCCCCAAATCTACATTTAGATACTCTAGGAACTACGAGTAAACCTGCACTCTGAGAACGGAGAGCTCTGCCAGGAACATAAGGCACTATCAGGTCCTGCAAATAATCCGGAGCTAAGCTGTTTTGGGCTTTATATGCAAGTAATAAGATTTTAAATTGGTTTCAGAATTTTTACGGGTAACCAATGGAGCGACGCTAACACTGGAGAGACGTGGTCTCTCCTGCTAATTCCTGTCAGTACTCGTGCTGCTGCATTTTGGATCAGCTGGAGCCTATTCAAGTGGCTGGTGGCAGGTGACAGAGTGACTGGGGAATCCTGGGAATTGTAGTCTCGACCGATGATCGGTTTAGTGGGGAAGCTGACCTGGGTAGAGGAGGAGGAGGAAGAGAGGGCATGACGGTTGTCCAGTAGTAACAAAAAAGGTATTTAAATTTTAAAAAGGATAGTGTTAGTTTTATAATATCCTATTCTTTAAAATGAATGTAATACCTTTACATGTTTACCAAAATATTAGACAATCTCTATAGGCAGTCTTGTTAATGTCTTAACAGACAAATCAAAAACCTGACAGTTTAAAGAGATTTACTGTTAATATGTGCCTAATTTTATCTAAACCTATTAGCTCAGAACAGTCACGTAGATATTTATTCTGACATGGTCTCTGTGTCTCTGGTGTTGGAGGAGAATTTTAAAATAGCGCCTCCAATTTCCCACACTATTTACTCCGCTTAGAAATCCAACCCATGCAAACACTGAAAATGGAAATAAATAAAACAAGCACAAGCAAAAGGATCAGCTAATATCCCACCTCCTTCTGCAAAGTCCTCCACGGAGCACTGGAGCGTAAGATTTAGCTTCATTTCATAATATTTTGAATAATATTCTCCGGTTGAAATTCATGCAGGATTTCAATTGTATCTCTGTCGGTTTGATTTATTACGAGGCTTTGCCCCCTTATTACCCAGGAAGACCTGAATTCTTAAACCTCCCTCCTGATCCTCCTCCTCTTTTTTTTCTCCCTTTCATTCTGTCAAGCTGCTACATAACACTGTGGCAGCACAGGTACATGATTCTTCCCCAAAGAAATAAACGCTGTGATTCCCTTCCTTGGGAGTATTAACATGCAAATGTGAACGACAAAAAGCTGTGCCATTGATGGGAATATTCTGGCTCTTTAGTCACTCGCTACTCTAGTCTAGATGACAGAGATGGAGCTCGTTCACCGACTTCCACTGTCAAAATGTACCACTCTTCAAGCATCCGTGTCAATTAGGAATGGGTGATATTTTACCGTTCACGATAAACCGTCAAAAAAATTCCCCACGGTAAAAATTATGTTTTTGTGTAAAGCTGATTTATGGTTCTACGTTAAATCCACGCACGAAGGAAGGAAGGAAGGAAGGAAGGAAGGAAGGAAGGAAGGAAGGAAGGAAGGAAGGAAGGAAGGAAGGAAGGAAGGAAGGAAGGAGCCTGAAAGAAAAAAAAAGAAAGAAAGAAATGAAGGAAGAAAGAAAGAAATGAGCCTGAAAGAAAGAAAGAAAGAAAGAAAGAAAGAAAGAAATGAGTCTGAAAGAAAGAAAGAAAGAAAGAAAGAAAGAAAGAAAGAAAGAAAGAAAGAAAGAAAGAAAGAAAGAAAGAAAGAAAGAAAGAAAGAAAGAAAGAAAGAAAGAAAGAAAGAAAGAAAGAAAGAAAGAAATGACCCTGAAAGAAAGAAAATGATCCTGAAAGAAAGAAAGAAAGAAAGAAAGAAAGAAAGAAAGAAAGAAAGAAAGAAAGAAAGAAAGAAAGAAAGAAAGAAAGAAAGAAAGAAAGAAAGAAAGAAAGAAAGAAAGAAAGAAAGAAAGAAAGAAAGAAAGAAAGAAATGAGCCTGAAAGAAAGAAAGAAAGAAAGAAAGAAAGAAAGAAGGAAAGAAAGAAAATGATCCCGAAAGAAAGAAGGAAAGAAAGAAAGAAAGAAAGAAATGAGCCTGAAAGAAAGAAAGAAAGAAAGAAAGAAATGAGCCTGAAAGAAAGAAGGAAAGAAAGAAAGAAAGAAATGAGCCTGAAAGAAAGAAAATGATCCCGAAAGAAAGAAATGAGCCTGAAAGAAAGAAAGAAAGAAAAAAAGGAAAGAAAGAAAGAAAGAAGGAAAGAAAGAAATGAGCCTGAAAGAAAGAAAGAAAGAAAGAAAGAAAGAAAGAAAATGATCCTGAAAGAAAGAAAGAAAGAAAGAAAGAAAGAAAGAAAGAAAGAAAGAATGAATGAATGATAAATTCCTGTTGATGAGGTTTTTGTGTAACAAACATGGCAGATCTGAGTCGTTACAGTTTAGTTACAAAGATGGAGTTGAATTGGTATTTTTTTTATCATTTTTATAATTATCAGGATAAATGCCAGAAATGATCGTGATACATTTTTTTGTCCATACCGCCCATCCCTAGTGTCAACATGAACTGTCTTCTCTTTCTACGTTGGTTCAGAATAACTGTCCGGTCGGTTTCCTGTACATTAAAACCGGCTGTGCAATTCCTCAAGCGACTGATGTGATCCGTACGGTGATAAGTCGGCTCGCCTGACCCGAGCCGACAAAAGGTCAGCTTCGTAAAATATAAGCTTTAATACGGCTCGGGGGGCTTAATCCCCTGATGAACACAAAAGACAAAGTTGCTATCTGTTGTAGCCTAAATCGCCGGAAACGCCCTTTTCAAAGCCTTGTCGTGTTTTTTTCTTAGAAGAACCGCCGTCTCTGATGCCACGCATGTGGAAATTCATAAACCCTGCTGGGCTCGCAAGCTGGTCTCAATGTAATAACATTAATCCTACATCTCTGAAAAGATACCCAAGCAGATGAGATGAGTACTCCTTCTGTGTGGGAACACCATGTACAGAATGAAAGGAAATAAGTCAATACTGTGTGGGAGACAAAATCGCTTCACAAAGTCATTCATGGGGGAATTACCATTATTGGATAAATGTCTCACCCAGTCTTCACAGCTTGCCAGTATTTTCTGTTGAGACTGTCATGAAGCACATCCATCAGTCAGCTAAGCACGGCTATATAAAGGATAAAGTGGCAAAAATTCAATCAGGACTCTTTAATGGCCCTTTGTAAATACTGTAGGATGCAACACTATAATGCAGAATTATTTGTGTGAGACTCTGCGCTGATTAATTTCTGAGACAGCATTATTACGCACTCAGTCATTTAACACCAGCGGGATCACACAGCCATTTTCCTTTCTCAAAAGAACCATTAGTTCATACTTACATGGGCTCATTTTTCTTTTTTTCTGGGGAGAAATTACAGGGTGATTGTTGAGCCATGATTATGTATAAACACCTGTTGGTACAACCACATTATCATAGAATAGTAGTGTTGAGTTGTTGTTGTCAGCCTGTTCTAGTTTTGGTCTAGTCTTTGGGTCAAGCTATCATTTTAGTTTTTATTAGTTTCAGTCACATTCATTCTCTTTTTAGTCGTGTCAAGTTAGGGCTGGATGATATGGATCAAAAGTCATATCTCGATATTTTCTAGCTAAATGGCGATACTAGATATATATCGATATTTTTTCTGTGCCATAATTGGGGTTTCCCCCAAAGCATTATAGCATAGCATCTCTGTTAGCTTCATTTTTTTCTGAAAAAACAGTCAGTTTTAATACAAAGCTTCAATATCACACAGGTTCCTTTATTAACAGAGGTCTGCACAATATCAAAATGTATAAAACAAATGAAATAAAAATAAACTGCCTGCATATATAGAATAAAAATGCTTCTTGAATAAAATAAAACAAATATCCCTTTCCTGCATAACAATTAAATTAAAATACACTGTGCAATTAATACAACGTAGACAGTAACAGGCAGACTTTTCCACTGAGGTTGACAGTTGTGCAAATAACAAAAAATTTTTGCAAATCTCGAATAAAACATTCAAGTCAATTTGTCACAAAATAAGCTATATCAAAAAAAAAAATTCCGGCCCGGAATTGCAGCACATTTTGCAGCACACAGCCTGTTCAAGGCAACGGAGAGATACACTAGAGGAATCATTCATTTTGATTTGGAACGCTTCATCTGACATTATTACTAGAAAACTTAAAATGTATACAGATTTTTTTCATGAATCCTGCCTCAATCCTGCCTCATGCTCCTTTAAGAGGTTTGTTGGACAACACGTAACAGCTCTACCCTGGCCAGACATGTCTATTTACTTAGTGAAAATTCTTCCTCATTAAAAAGGTGTGGTTCCTCTCCTTTACAACAGCCATGACCAGTGATCCTGTGTCCGTTTCTTGGTGCTGCCCCCTGGAGATTAAAGTTGAATCAACAGGAACCACACAAGTTTACTTTTTTAATCAGAGGAAAATAATTGGTACGGATGGCCAGGCTTTAATAGCTGTTTTTTTAGATGACTGTTACATAAACAGACTGCTAGAGCAATCTTTCTATTCTTTTAACAATGTGCCTAAGTTAAGTGGATTATTCATTTATAACACTGTTGTTGTATCTGCAGCACTTGTCAAGCCAACTAACATGTTTTGAAGTAAACGGCTAAAAATCAAACATTCATCCTTTTATTAAGGCATGAAAAGTATTTTTCTTTCATCATCAAGAGGAGCAATTAAAGAAAAAAATGAACATCTTAATGAAGAAGTTGATTCTTGGTTAATTTGTAAAAAATAAAAATGAAATCAAATTTTTTTCTACAGTCTTTCTCAATCCTCTGTGTTTCCAGTGTTTATTCTCTTATCCTTCAGCTTTAGTTGCAGGATCATCCAAAGTCGTATTTATACAACACAACAATAGCTTCAATCCATCGTAATTCTTTTCTTTAGGCACATTTTGAAACTCTAATATCTGTCCTGGGAATATGGACAAGAACATTAAAAGCGACTGACTCTTTCAATATTTAATATGTGTGAACTTAACTGGGATATACTGTGCATGTAATGCTCTCTTCTTTAAGACGGCATTAGCTCTCTTAGGAGTGAGATGTGGTGCTTACTTGCTGCAACCAGAAAGGAAAGTAATTTTAGAGACAAGAGAGTCACAGTGGAACTTTGTTCTCACTCTTTACTTTATCAAATTAGAAAATACTCACAGTACTTGATTTCTGTAATTATGTGAATTAAGTGCACTTAAAACCTCTGACATATTCCCTGAGGTAGTGGTGTTGCCACAGTTTCCGAATTAAACTTAATTCCAAAGTAAGTGGCTGGTTTATTCCGATTTTAAATCCGAATAGAATAATTCCAGATCGTGTTTACACTCATTCCGCTTTCAATTAATTCCGGTCTTTCTTTCTGCTCGTTCCCTCACCCGTCTGTCTCCATGACGCTTATATTCCGCGCTGGGCTGGTTTTCCAAACAAAGTTTCAAGATGGCGGCACGCAGTAAACGCTGGTCAAGAGCAGAGACCATTTATTTAATAAATAGCTTGGAGGACCTGGAAATAATTAAAACAACAGATGGCAGGAAACATAAAAATTGTGAGCTTTTCAAAGTCATGGCGGCTAAGTTTGTTATTCTTCCGGGTAGACGTAACTTCCGGTCCGTCCCCCCTATCCAATCAGAACCTTCCCAACCCCCAGACCTTAAGAGGAATTGGATAAAGCCGATCAAACGTGTACTATTTCCATGTAAACTCAAAGGAAAATAGTTTAATTCAGAATTATTTAATTCGGGAATAATTAATTCTGAATTAAAAAAACATCATGTAACCGTGGCCATTGTTAAAGCTAAAGTTTTAACATTAACTCAAAAATTACATAAGGACAACTTTGCTGTTCCAGTGAGAGTTGCAGGTCATGGCCTGATTATCCGAACAGAACCACATCATCTGCAAAAGCAGAGACCCAATTCGGAGAGCATTAAACTGGAACCCCTTGACTCCTTAGCTGTGCCTAGAAATTCTGTCCATAAAAGTCTGAACAGAATCGATGACAAAGGGGTTGCCTTAAAGGGAAAGTTAGTTTTTTTACAACCTGGACCTTATTTCTGGCATTTTTTATGGTCGTATATTCACCGAGGCAAGTTGGGTGTCATTTGGAGTCCTTCGGAAGATATTAGGGTTTTTTTTGCGAGCCTCTTCTCCATATAACGGTAGTGAACGGGGCACCGCGGGACACAGACGATGCAGCGTCTAAATAACACATGATTGCCGCGAAACTCGTTCATTTCTTTTATGAATCACTAGATTTGCTTCCAGGACCTGTTGTCTACATCGGGGGCTGTGTGTGTAACAAATAAATCAGTTTGTAAACAAGACCTCTGAACTCATGACGTCATCTCTGTGCGCTCACTCTGTCCTCCGTTCAGTGAGCTCTTCAGCCGTAAACTCTGGCTCAAAACGGTAAGGACGTCTATCATATTCAAAGTCGTCGTCCACAACCTCAGAATTTGACAAATATTCAGACATGTTTCAAATAACTAACAGTAGCGAACTCCAGCTGTACACAGAGCTGTGTCTGGGACGCGCACAGAGATGACGTCATGAGTTCAGAGGTCTTGTTTACAAACTGATTTATTTGTTACACACACAGCCCCGGGTGTAGACAACAGGTCCTGGAAGACGCGCAGAAGCAGATCTAGTGATTCATAAAAGAAATGAAGAGTCTCGCAGCAATCATGTGTTATTTAGACACTGCATCGTCTGTGTCCCGCTGTGCCCCGTTCACTACCGTTATATGGAGAAGCGGCTCGCAAAAAACTCCTAATATCTTCCGAAGGACTCCAAATGACACCAAACTTGCCTGGGTGAGTATACGACCATAAAAAATGCCAGAAATAAGGTCCAGGTTGTAAAAAAACAAACTTTCCCTTTTAAGGGAGTTCAACCTCCCCAGAAATTAACCCGGCTTGCTGCTCGGGATGTAGACCAAGCTCAAGAGTTACCCAGAGGAACATGGTTGAATGCCTTCTCCAGGTTCATATAACACATGTAGACTGATTGAGCAGACCCTACTGAGAGTGGAGAGCTGGTTATTCAATTATTACACGGCCAAAGACAAAAACCACAAACCACACTGCTCCTCTTGAGGTTCAACTACCCAACAGATCCTCTTCTCCACTACCCTTGAATAATCCTTACCAGGGAGTTGAGGAGTGTGATTCCTCTGTGGAGCACACTCTCCTGTACACATGATGTAGTACAATGAGTCAACCAGGACAGTCCTACAACATCCAGAGCAATACTTCCAGAGCTGTGTCACTCAACAGAAGAGGGATGAAGCTGAGATGTAACTCCACCCTTTTAAACCTGGCTTTATATTCTTATTTATTATTATTTATTTACTGCTGTAGTACGTTTACTAAAGGCTGTCAAAGACAGCAACACAACAGGAAATGATTAAAAGAAAGGACTAATACGGTTATCATTTTGATCTAAATGCAAAGCCATCAGAATCTGCATCTCACAGATTAGTGTTTCCTGATCTTAAATAATCATTTATTGTTTTAATATTTTAGATGCAGAAGTGTAATCACTGAAGGCAGAGCGGATCCAGATAAGATAACTTGCATCAATTAAAGCTCAGGAGCAAAGTGAATTTTAAATTCTAAAACATTAAATTCACTGATATTGTAGCGACTGCCATTCATCTGCATTAAGGCTTATTTATTTACCGCCACAACAAATTGATGACATTTGGTTCAGTATTATCTACGTAGTTGAATCATCCTCTCTTAGACTTAGACTGTGTAAAAATCATTGCTCTATTATTCAGCGGCGTACACGTGAACAGGACACGGATCCTCCTCGGCCTCTGATCTGTGTGGGACTGGAGAGTTGTTCTTCAAAAAAAACGTAACGTGCACCCAGGTGTGTTATACATCAAAATGTGCGTCTCCATCCTGCGACGACGCGCATTACTTTTCTCTGTCAAAAGCGTTACCGTGGTGACGCTAGACGCCAAAAAGTGCACCCCCACTTCATCTGATTGGTCCATATTTGATAGTTCCTACTTTTTGCTATAACTTTTGAATGGTTTGATATAAAGAGTCGTGGGTGGCGTCATCAGACTCGGTATTGAGTACTTGACCTTCATTGGCATGAATTAGCCCCGCCCCTTCTTCTGATTGGTCGATATTTTATGGATCCTATTTTCTGCCATAAATTTTGAACGGTATGACATAGGGGTGGGCGATATGACCTAAAATTAATATCACGGTATTTTTCATCTTTTGAACGGTGACGGTATAATATCACGGTATTTTTTGGTACGTTTTGGGAGGAGTAGCCTGTCCTGTCCCTTTATGTGAATAAGGTTAATATTTTTATATATATATATATATATATATATATATATATATATATTATATTATATTTATTTTTATTATATTATATTTTAAATATTTTGTAAACCTGTCTTAAAATGTAATACGGGCGGGTGGTGGAAAATGTCCCTTAATTTTAAATCCAAAACTTGACAGGTTTATGCCATGAGTATTCATATAGAGTAATCCCTTGTTTTTCGAGAGGGTTACGTTCCAAAAAGAACCCGTGATAAGTGATATTCACATAGTAGCAACCCTTTTTTTTATAATTATTATACAAAGCTTCAAATTGCGGAGTTCAGCACCGCCTCGCACGTATTCCACTGCTCTTCTGAGCCGCTCCATCCCGACTCGCGCTGCAGCGTCTTTTTCTTCTAAAGCCCGCGGTAAAGGTGTGTTTTTTCGAGAGAAGAACATGGTTATGGGTATTTTTTTGTCACTCCTTTTTTCTTCTGGGCAAAAAGATTCTTTTAAACCGACATTCATTAATTTTTTCTCCATCTTGAAGTGGGTGACTGGTATTCCAGCAGGTTGAAACAGCGCTCTGCGCTCCGCTGCCGTCAAAGACCCGCCCAGCTCCACTTCTGATTGGCTAGTGTTAGTTTGGTTGAGCGCCAGAGCTGCTTTCCTCTCATTCCATTGGTAGACGAATACGGTTGACTAAGACTTTTTTTTTTCTCTCAAACTTTTTTTTTTTTTTTTTTAAGCAGTCAAACTCGCACGCGGAGAAAAAAAACTCCATACGCCGGGGATCCGGCACGGTGCCGGAATACTTTAAGCCCTGTCATTTCTTACTACTCTTGTCGTAAGGTGTAGCAGCAGTAAGGATGCCTGCAGTGAAAGCTGTGTACTCTTGGGACGTGCTCCGCTGGTGCTGCTCAGCAGCACCAGCGGAGCAGCGGTCCCAGCGGGACCAGCTGCTGGTCCCACTTGCGCTCGTTTTGGCCCGGGTTGCCTCTTCATATTCACGGGCGTGCGTGTTTTTTAAGTGATGAAACAGGTTGCTTGTGTTTCCACCTCTTGCTGTCACAACACGGCAGCAAACCTTGCATATCACCGACGTTTTTAATGCCTTATTTAGGCTTATTATTTTATAATTGATTTATTACGGTATTGACGGTATTGCAAAATCCATGTCGTGGCGCAGTTTCACACCGGTGATGACTATGACACCGGTGTACCGCCCACCCCTAGTATGACATACAGAGTCGTAGGTGGTGTCATTGGACTCGGTTTTGACTCCTTCACCTTAATTGGTGCAAATTAGCTCCATCCTTCTTCTGATTGGTCGATATTTTATAGTCTCTATTTTCTGGCATAACTTTTGAATGGTTTTACATAGAGAGTGGGTGGTGTCATCCGCTAAATGTCCAGGCCAAGACAAGCAAAAAAAAAAGAGAAAAAAATAAAATAAAAGGTCTCCACAATGTTACAATTTTTGCATCAAATGCGGCACATTTTCTTAAATTTGTAGACCTAAATTGCATTTATTTTCGATTTCATTTACAATTTTAGACAACTCAAAAACATCAGGTCAGTGGCCATAATTTCCTGTCGTTTAAAGTCTGTTGAATTCTGTCTAATTCGCTATTGTGTCATATGCCCAACCAGAGAAATGCAGATGACTGTTCACATACATTGCACTACTGAGATTATTGTTACACATGCCAACCAAATACTGCCAGATACTGCTCTATAAGATAAACATATCTTGGGTCTGGCCACCCATCCCAATTCTTTTCTCCTTTGCAAGAAAGAATTATACCGTTACAACACATAGTCAAGTCCATTACGTTTGGATTTTAACTTTCGCTGGATTTTTTTGGAGAGTTGTAAAACTATACATTTTTGAAAACTGTAATGTATAAGCAATCAGAAAAACAATGTTTCCATTTGCACAGGTGTCTGCATGGCGGCCATCTTGGATTTTTCAAAACGGTGTCCAAAAAAACTAAATTTTGTAATTTCTCAGCTTCTGAATAAGTTAGAACACTGATTTTAACTGCTAAACCTACATTTTCAGGGCCACTGAATCCAATGGTGGTAGTTTTAATGTTCTCAGACATTTTGTTACTACACTAATTTCTTTGCCCTGGTGATATAAAGTATTTACAAGTACTGTAGATGCATGTCTGACAAGCCCACCATACAAAACATCTCTGCTGGAATATGCAAAACTGGTGCAGTTTACATGTCCATCATTTTGCTTTACATGTCCAAGCTTGCCTGTGCAAAGCTCACTACTACAGTGTACCCAGTATACAGGAGCAGTGCCACATAGTGAATGTATTGAGTGTCAACAAGTGTTCAATCAGTGTTGTCAATTTAGTGACTTAGTCGCTAGATTTAACAACTGTTGGCTGTCTCTGGTGACTCAAAAACCTCATCTAGCGACTTAAGCGACTTTTTGGTGGATCTGGTGACTTTTAAAAACTCATCTTTTCAGTGACAAAAACATTGTTTTTCAACATAATTGTAACATCAGAGGCATTTCCCATGGTTAAGCAAGGCTGCAGATTAGGTTTGATCTCCAAAAAGTAGCACTGCCCTTTAGTATTATATATCCCCTTTGTGTCCCTTGGAGCAGACCACGCATGTGAACAGCTGAACAGGCTAATGAAGGTCCACTCTGGACTCATAGGCATCTCCAACAATGCCAATGCCAGACAGAGATTCTTCATGGTGACACCAGAACTTGCACACTTGTCGAAGGAGTTCAAAAGCCAATTTCACATGGAAACTGAACCACAGAGCAACATGAGCTTGGGCCAAGTGCTGTCAAGAGGGCACATCATGCAGTCGACAAGATTAAGGCAGCCATACTCAGTCATGGAAACCCCTTTACAGCTGATGGTAACAAGCTGTACAACATTATCACCCATGCCTACATTCCAGATGAGTATGTACCACAGATTTTGAATGCAGATGTCACTGGCCAGAAGCTGTATGAAGACTATGTGGCAGAGAGGATCAATGGAGATGTCAGTGTCTGGGCCCCATTGAAGAAGGAGAACAACAAGATGTTCCTGTCTGGGAATAAGAATACAACAGTTAAGCTCTGAGACAAGACTGTAGATCTGAAGGAGACCAAGGACCTATATGGGAGGCTGATGGTACTTGCCAGGTCATACAGAGACATCAACCAGAAAGAGGCCATTGGGAACTATGAATTCACTCTAACACCAAGGGCACTCTTTGCTCCTGATGGAACAGTCCTGCCATGCCATGACAAGTCAAAGTTAATCCATCTCCTGGATAAGCTGGCAAGAACAGACATGCCTGAGAAAGACTCTCAGCAGTCTCAGAATGCCACCAGCCAAGATGCAAGGGACATGGGAATCACAAACTCCATATCTAATGATCCCCCAAGCCGGAAGATTGCACTTGTGGATGGGATGGTACTTGTGAAGACGCTGACCAAAAAAACAGTGACTTTAGTAACAGTCAAGGATCTGAGTGGCTATTTCAATGACCGCCTGATGTCTCTAACACGAGATTATGATGAGATCATTCTCGTATTTGACACCTACAGAGAAGACTCTCTGAAGAGTGCTACCAGAGACAAACGAAGACAAGGCAAAGCTCCTGTCCAGTACCAAGTCAGAGATGACACCAACATCAAGCACATCCCAATGAGCAGGTTCCTCTCATGAGAAAACAAAGGCCGACTTGACCAGTTACCTTGCTGCCAAAATCCTACAGTACAACATGGGATCCACCAAGCTGATCATCACATCTGCTTCTGGGCACACAAGGAGCAACAAAGACCTGCTCTTTGAGGACAACAACCACGAAGAAGCAGACACACTGCTGATCCACCAGGCAGTGCTGGCGTCACAGCGAAACCCACCTGATGCACAGCTGGTGTTCTTCTCACCAGACACAGATGTCTTGGTGCTGGTCATAGCAAACTATGATGTCCTGTTGAAGAACACTTCCATTTCTATGGCATCTGGTGTTGTGCAAATTGAACCACTGTGGAGTGCTCTAAGTCCAGAAAGAGCAAAGGCTTTGCCTGCCTTCCATGCCTTCACAGGGGCTGACAACACTGGGAGATTCTCTCGCATAGGCAAGACAACATGGTTCCAGGTGTACCTCAAAGCTGATGAGGATGTCATCAATGCTCTGCAGATGCTTCTGGAGGAAGCATACGTGACAGAGGGAATGCTTTCAACACTGGCTACCTTTGTATGTACAGCCTACACACCCAAGGGCATCAGCATCAAGACAATCCCTGACCTACGTTGGCATCTCTTCTGCAAGCACATGGCAGAAGGTGACAAGCTCCCTCCAACAATTGGAGCTCTGAAACAGCACATCTTGAGAGTCCATATCCAAACACGGGTGTGGGGACAGGCAGCCATCGCTCAGCAGGTTCCACAGTTGGATCCTCTGGAAAATGGGTACTTCAAAGACTCAGATGGTCAGCTAGTGACAATGATGATGATGACGATGAGGTGTAGAGACTGTCAAAAGGGCATGTTCCTTCCTATGTGTGACGTTCCATTACACTGACCATGTGCGCATGTCTGTAAAACAATCCATAGAAGAAAAAATCTGTATTAAAATCCATTTTGTTAAGACCTATCCAATGTATGTTGTTGCCATTGGATTCCTTGTCCCTGAAAATGTAGGTTTAGAAGTTACTATCAATGTTCTAGCTTATTCAGAAGCTGAGAAATGTCAAAATGTAGGTTTTTTGGACGCCATTTTGAAAAATCCAATATGGCCGCCATACAGACACCTGTGCAAATGGAAACATTGGTTTTCTGATTGCTTATACAATATACTTTTCAAAAATATATAGTTTTCCAACTCTCCAAAAAAATCCAGCAAAAATACATAGTGAACTTGACTAACAGTTGCCTGCCAGGGGGCACCGCTGGATAAGTATACAACCAACCAGAGAAACGATGCGTTTGGCAACAACCAGACTAGAATCAACAAAAGACATCCGAAATGGCATTCTCTGTGCAGTAGAAACACAGGTGAAGGACTTGTTGGTTTTGCAGAAAAAAACTTTTCGATGGTAATAGTAATAGTTCTGCAGCCCTGGGGTCTGTTTCAGAAAGTACGCTGGACCTGAACTCACTGAAACCTTTTTTTCAATTTTCATTTTTTTTAAATGAAAAATGCCCAAACCAACCTACTTGGAGTGTGTTACCGTGGTAACGGACTCCTTGAACTAAACCTGGTCCTCCTTGCACAGTACTACACTGCAAATGCAGCCCTGCTGCCCCTAAATCTACTCAGATTTATCTTATGAGCAAAAATATCTCAGTATGGAGTAAGAAAGATTTTCTTTACCTGGACTCTTAAAACCAGCAAAATAGTCTTTTTTTCTTGAAACTAGGCTTTTTAACTTTCTAAGAAACAAGCTTTTGCAGCCCTGGGGTCCGTTTCAGAAAATGGGTCATGTAGACACCCTGAGTATGCTGGACCTGAACGCACAGAAACTTTTTTTATTTTTATAAAGTGGGCGTGCCTTCTCCGGGTGGGTGGAGAAGTCCTGCCCCAGGTGGAGGTGTTCAAGTATCTCTGGGTCTTGTTCGCGAGTGAGGGAACGATGGAGCGTGAGATTGACAGACGGATCGGTGCAGCGTCCGCAGTTATGCGGTCGGTGTACCGGACCGTCGTGGTGAAGAGGGAGCTGAGTCGAAAGGCGAAACTCTAGATTTACCAGTCAATCTACGCCCCTACCCTCACCTATGGTCATGAACTTTGGGTAGTGACCGAAAGGACAAGATCGCGGATACAAGCGGCCGAGATGAGTTTCCTCCGCAGGGTGGCTGGACGCTCCCTTAGAGATAGGGTGAGGAGTTCGGTCACCCGGGAGGAGCTCGGAGTCGAGCCGCTGCTCCTTCACATTGAGAGGACTCAGCTGAGGTGGCTTGGGCATCTGTATCGGATCCTCCTGGATCCTCCCTAGGGAGGTGTTCCAGGCATGTCCCTCCTCCCTAGGGAGGTGTTCCAGGCATGTCCCACCGGGAGGAGACCCCGAGGAAGACCCAGGACACGCTGGAGAGACTATGTCTCTCGGCTGGCCTGGGAACGCCTCGGACTCCCCCCGGAAGAGCTGGAGGAAGAGCTGGAGGAGGAGCTGGAGGAAGTGTCTGGGGTGAGGGAAGTCTGGGCATCCCTGCTGAGGCTGCTGCCCCCGCGACCCGGGAACGGACAAAGCGGCGGATGATGGATGGATGGATGGATTTTATAAAGTGAGGTTACTTATACCCGAACCAACCCAACCTACTACTAAGAAAGATTTTCTTGAATAGAACTCTTAAAACCAGCAAAATAGTCTGAAAACAGTCTTATTTTTTCTTGAAACAAGGCTTTTTAACTTTCTAAGAAATTAGTTTTTGCAGTGTACAGTACTATCAAGCTGTTCTTAAACACCACTGGCTCCCAACAGAACACAGAATTGACTTCAAGATACTGCTCCTCACTTTTAAATGTATCCATGATGTGCCCCCCCCCCCCCCCCCCCCATCCGTCCGATTTAAGCCACATTGCCACTTCCTCCCTTAGTCATCCTCCTCCATTCACCTTACTTTTCTCTCTTCCATCATTCAAATCTGAACTTAAAATCCCCCTGTTCAAACTGTCCTATTCACTTTGTTTCTCTCTTTTTTTTCTTGTAAAATGCCAAATGCCTTCTATGACATCTCATCTTCAAACAAAACCAGGGTGTTTTGATACCACCTTTAAAGACGTGGACGTGAGATTTTCATGTGCGCTGTTTCATCATAAATGCTTCACTTGAAAAGAAACTGGCACCATCTTTGTTTCAGAGAGCAGCGCTGATCGAAATTTCACTTTTCAGCATTGCCGATGTGGGTCAACATCAAACCAAACAGCATTTTTTTACTTCTCTCTGCATTCTACTTTAAAGGCTTAGATTCCTATGTGAACTCCTATGAGGGTAATAAAGGGCAGCTGTACCGATGGTATGCGTCTTTTTAGGGCCCGAGCACTTACAGTGCGAAGGCCCTATTGTATCTGTAGGAATTTTCCTTGTTTTTTTCCTTGTTTTTTTTTTTTTATTTTTCCGACAAAATGAGGGCCTTTTTGGCCCCCTAAACGTGCCCCTAAAGTCACCAAATTTTGCACGCAAGCCAGGCCTGGCGAAAAATGTGATATTTAATGGTTTGCATTTATCGGCGTGGCCTCATGGCTCAACAGCGCCCCATAGAAAACTTTGTGCCTCAAGCCCCACAATACGGTTTGACGTACATGCACGAAAATCGGTACACACCTGTATCATGTTGCACCTTAAAGAAAAGTCTCTTGGCGCCATGGCCGAAACCGAACAGGAAGTCAGACATTTTGAATTAATCGTGTAATTTTGGCGCAATTTATGCCATTTCTTCAGCCGCTTCTTCACTTGAACCGTAACGTGCACCCAGGTGTGTTATACATCAAAATGTGCGTCTCCATCCTGTGAACACGCACATTACTTTTCTCAATCAAAAGCGTTACCGTGGCGACGATAGACACCAAAAAGCGCCTTCATCTGATTGGTCCATATTTGATAGTTCCTACTTTCTGCCATAACTTTTGAATGGTTTGACATAGAGAGTCGTGGGTGGTGTCATCGGACTCAGTTCTGACTCCTTCACCTTAATTGGTGCAAATTAGCCCCGCCCTTTCTTCTGATTGGCTGATATTTGATAGTCCCTATTCTCTGCCATAACTTTTGAATGGTTTGACATACAGAGTCGTGGGTGGTGTCATCGGACTCGGTTTTGACTCCTTTACCCTAATTGATGCAAATTAGCCCCGCCCCTTCTTCTGATTAGTTGATATTTGATAGTCCCTATTCTCTGCCATAACTTTTGAACGGGTTGTGATAGACATGTGGGTGATGTCATCGGATTCTGTTTTGAATACTTGAACATAATTGGTGCGAATTAGCCCCGCCCCTTTATCTGATTAGTCGATATCTGATAGTTCCTACTTTCTGCCATAACTTTTGAATGGTATCAAACCATTCAGAGAATCGTGGGTGGTGTCATCCGCTAAATGTCCAGGCCTGAAGAATCTACAAGCAAGTCATACAAGCGCTTGCACGTGAGGGCCCGTTCATCGCTGCTTGCAGCTTTAATTTTATTTTTGTTTTCTGATGTCATTTATGAGGTGAATGAGAACACGTTGTCAGCAGGCCCTGCCAAACCAGTTTCCCCACTCCATTAATTAGAGATGTTCTCTCAACAAAAACTGTGCCTCTCCTCCCTCTGTGCTGACACACTTCTACTTTGAAAATCTGTCATGCACTCTCAAGGTGTTTTAATCTTGGCTCTAGTGTCAGGATCAGCTAAGTGCGCCTGCAGTGACAGTCTGTATGATGGTCGTTTCCTGCCCCTGTCAGAGCTTCGGGGAATATTCACTGAATGTCAATAGGGCTCTGCTCTAATTGAAGGGAACAACATGCAGCGTGTAAGGTGTCATTTTCACACTTTTTTAACCATTATGGCCGCAAGAGACACTATTAAATTTGTACCTCTTTGTAACTTGTGCAAATGTGTAAAGTACATACTGTCTGATCAGTTATGATGGATGATGAAATAATTACTGACAAATGCAGCATTTTTTACATCAAATTAGTTACTGTTACTATCTCAAAATGCCCCATCTTCCCAAAAGAGGGCACAGAGGGAAATAAAAGCAGATTTCCAGGTGAAAACATAGAAAGGAATGTAAGCAGGTGCAGACATATAAGCCAAGAACTGGTTGGCACAACACCAGACACCGAGTTTCTGTTGTTGGAAGAAAAGAGTAGTGGGAGATACGCTGAATACCACCGTATATATACTGTGTGTGTGTATGTATGTATGTATGTATGTATGTATGTATGTATGTATGTATGTATGTATGTATGTATGTATGTATGTATGTGTATATATATATACATATATATATATATATATATATATATATATATATATATACACACACAGCTTCTCATTCAAAAAAATGGGGAATTGTGTGAAAACTTTTGAGCATTTGGGAGCAGCGCAAGGATAGGGCTGGGCGATATATCGAGATTTTAATATATATCGATATATTTTCAAACGCGATATGGTACGAGACAATATCGTTTATATCGATTTTTTTTTTTTTTTTTTTTTTTTTAATGATTTTGATATAGCTTATTTTGTGACAAATTGACTTGAATGTTTTATTTGAGATTTGCACAAATGTTTTGTTATTTGCACAACTGTCAACCTCAGTGGAAAAGTCTGCCTGTTACTGTCTACATTGTATTAATTGCACAGTGTATTTTAATTTAATTGTTATGCAGGAAAGGGATATTTGTTTTATTTTATTCAAGAAGCATTTTTATTCTATATATGCAGGCAGTTTATTTTTATTTCATTTGTTTTATACATTTTGATATTGTGCAGACCTCTGTTAATAAAGGAACCTGTGTGACATTTGGCACGAGGCTTTGTATTAAAACTGACTGTTTTTTTAAGGGTTTGCCTCGGAAAAAAATGAAGCTAACAGAGATGCTAACAGAGATGCTATGCTATAATGCTTTGGGGGAAACCCCAATTATGTCACAGAAAAAATATCGACATATATCGAGTATCAACATTCAGCTAGAAAATATCGAGATATGACTTTTGGTCCATATCGCCCAGCCCTACACAAGGATAATGTTAGCATCTGGCTTGCAACAACCAGGAAGTGAAAAAACCACCAACCTCCCCCTGTACAGCAGGAACAAACCAATATGGTTCAAAAAGCGGTTTATGTCTTCATCACATCTATAACATTTGTACAGGAGGTACGTTTCTTAAGCATCTCATCAAGTAAAATTATCTAAAGCCAAAGAAATATTAATTTATGAATAGTTTAATGGCTTTGGTAAAGGGCTACAAGTCACCTTGGTAAAGGACCTCCGGTAGAATCCAGCTCTGCCAAAGCCCCAGGGACACAAAAGCTACGGTCAATTAGCAAGGCGTCATCTCCTTGAGGGAGGCTCTGGTACCCCGTCAGATCTCCAGAAGTCCTTATTTAAGGCCCAGAAGTACTCGTTTTAATGTCATTTTGGTATTAAAATCCAAAATGAGGATGGACAGATTGGATCTGTAAGCATACAAGGTAATACTAGTTAGTATCGTAGGTTAACACGAGTTAAGCCAAGGTAAATACCTAATATCTGCCCAGAGACGGCTCAGGGTGCACTTTTTTTCACCTATTTTGTCTGCCTTGGCAAGATGGCAACCTCCTCAAAAGAAATAAATTACACTTCAAACTGATTCTTCTGAAAAACCTGTGTGTGATGTAGGGATGGGCGGTATGGACTAAAAAATCTATCACGATAATTTCTGGCATTTATCCCGATAACGATAAAAATGACGATAAAAAAATACCAATTAAACTCCACCTTTGTAACTGCATGTTCGCCATGTTTGTTACACAAAAACGTAATCAACGGGAATTTATGCTTTTTTCTTTCTTTCTTTCTTTCTTTCTTTCTTTCTTTCTTTCTTTCTTTCTTTCTTTCTTTCTTTCTTTCTTTCTTTCTTTCTTTCTTTCTTTCTTTCTTTCTTTCTTTCTTTCTGGCTCATTTCCTTCCTTCCTTCTTTCCTCCTGCTCTCTCCTTCCTTCCTCCCTTCCTCTTTTCTCCCTTCTTTCCTTGTTTTCTCCCTTCCTTCCTTCCTTCTTTTTTCCCTTCCTTCCTTCTTCCCTTCTTCTTTTCTCCTTTCCTTCCTCTTTTCTCCCTTCCTTCCTCCTTTCCTTGTTTTCTTCCTTCCTTCCTTCTTTTTTTTCCTTCCTTCCTTCCTTCCTTCCTTCCTTCCTTCCTTCCTTCCTTCCTTCCTTCCTTCCTTTCTTCCTTCTTTTTTTCCCTTCCTTCCTTCTTCCCTTCTTCTTTTCTCCTTTCCTTCCTCTTTTCTCCCTTCCTTCCTCCTTTCCTTGTTTTCTTCCTTCCTTCCTTCTTTTTTTTCCTTCCTTCCTTCCTTCCTTCCTTCCTTCCTTCCTTCCTTCCTTCCTTTCTTCCTTCTTTTTTTCCCTTCCTTCCTTCCTTCCTTCCTTCCTTCCTTCCTTCCTTCCTTCCTTCCTTCCTTCCTTCCTTCCTTCCTTCCTTCCTTCCTTCCTTCCTTCCTTCCTTCCTTCCTTCCTTCCATAAATCAGTTTTACACAAAAACATCATAAATGGGAATTTATCATTTTTACCGCGAGATGACAAATTCTTACCGTGACAAATTTTTTTGACGGTATATCGTGAACTGTAAAATATCGCCCATTCCTAATCTCTGGTGGGAGAAATTGTTATTAGAAGACAATGCCAGACTATCCTAATCAATAGCACAATATTTTCAGTGGCTCTTTCTCTCCAAACAGGTAATTTATTGCCCCATGTGGTCAGAAAGGGTATTACTACATATAATGGCATGAAGCATTTTAATCTCCAACATAGTCTGCTGTTTGAAGTTGCAATCAAATCATTTGGTACTAAATATTTCAAGCTGATCCATCAACAAATGAGACTAGCCAATGCTGTTTTCATTATGTCGGCTGACGCAAGAGAATTAACAAAACTTTGAGTTGATGCAGTGATGAAATTAATGAACGGTTGCATCCCTGTAAAAATCAATTACTGCATAATAATCAAACTCAGACCCCAGCAAAAATGTGTTAATTTTCTGACATGTTCAATATTTAATATGTTTTTCAAGCTGCTAAATATCTTCTTCATTCCATTTTGAATCCTGTTGATCCTTAAAAGATGTCTTAAATGATCACAAGCTTTCTGGAGAGACACTGTGTACCCGCATCAAAACTCTGCACAAAGCTCATGTTAATATTTCTGCTAAGAAATCCAAACAAAGGAAAGCAATGTTTTGATTCAGACAGAATTACTTTGAGCTTTTTAAAACCACAGAACTAGACTTTAATTGGGAGGGGGAAACAAGCATTTGCACAATCGTTGTACTCTAAACCCTTTTGTTCTTCAAGCTTTTTTCCATATTGGGTGTCAAAATAGACAGACAGAGGCATTAGAGCCACAAAGATGATACTCCTGAAGATTTTCAGCAGTTGTTTTTGGTCATCTTGTATTCCCTCGGGGTATTGGGAGATAAAGGATGCCGATTGCAATAACATTTATGGTAGGTTCATTTTTATCCGAGTAAATGTTGTAGAGACGGACAATGGAAGGCAATCGGATAAAATGGTGGTCTCGGTTTGGACGCTGATGGATGAACCGATTTCAGACGATACTTTCTAAGAAAGAAAATCCATCCTCAAACAAATTCTTTCCAGAAAATGCCACTTTAAAGTGCTTTTTTGAATTGTTTGGGGCTTTTGTCTCTATTAATGTAGTCATCAGAGGTGGGTAGTAACTAGGGGTGTAACGATACACTAATCTCACGATACGGTACGATACACGATATTGAGGTCACGATAACGATACGATATTATAGCAGTATTTTTTTAACAACCTTGAATGAGGAACATATGACTGGAAAAAATTGTCTTTTATTTGAAAGACACAAAATACAAAACAATGCTGTGCGTTTGCCCTATTGTTCCAGTTTGTAATGCTTTATAACTGTTTAAGTTTTAAAGAGAAAGCCAGGCCAACCATTTTCCACAAACTGAACTAAAAGTAAATGTCAGGTTTGCATTATGATCTTCAGTTTCATACAAGTACAAATATTTTGCCACAAACTGAATAGTTTCTCTCATGTATGATTTGACTTTTTTCTTTTCCAGAAATTTAACAACTAAAATTGAATAAATAAATAAAAGTAAATAAATACATACAATTTTACATCATAAAAAAGATTGATTCATGCTCACCTTCTAAGTGTAAGAGGAGATTTATTTTTGTTAAGAAGGTTATTTTGGTAATTCAGGGTTCATTATTTTATAAATATATTCTTTATATTCTGATGTAAATCAGGGACTATAATGACACTAGTCAGTATATCAGTTGTTAGTATGTTTTAGATTGGGCGGAGTGATACAGCACTAGGTGTTGTGTTGATGTTCTGAAATCCTACGCTGTTGAGGGACATTGAAGTACACACAAACTCACGCAGAAGTTTCCCCGTGTTTATAAGTAAGATCCTGGAAAGAGCAGTGGCGGCCCAGCTCCACCAGCATATGTCCAACCATGAGCTCTATGAACCCTTCCAGTCAGCCTACAGAACCCACCACAGTACTGAGACCGCTCTCATCAAGATCACCAACGACCTCCTCACTGCTGCAGACAATGGTAAAATCAGCATCCTCATCCTCCTCGACCTCTCCGCTGCCTTTGACACCATCTCCCACACCATCCTCCTCGAACGCCTGTCTGCTCTTCTTGGTATCTCTGGCTCTGCTTTATCCTGGTTCCAGTCTTACCTCACCAACAGAACTCAGTTTGTCACCATCCTTGGCTCCTCCTCCCACCCTGCCCCAGTCAACCATGGTGTCCCCCAAGGCTCTGTGCTCGGTCCAACCCTCTTCACCACCTACCTGCTCCCCCTTGGCCAGATCATACGCCACTATGGTCTGAGTTTTCACTGCTACGCTGACGATACCCAGCTCCATCTCAGCACCTCACCATCCTCCCAGCTCCCCCCACAGTCTTTGGTTAACTGCCTCTCAGCCATAAAATCTTGGATGACAACCAACTTCCTCAAACTGAACAGCAATAAGACGGAGCTCATGGTTGTGGCCCCCAAGTCACTGCTCCGGAAGGTTGGAGATCTGCTCATCCGGGTGGACGGCTGCACCATCACGCCATCCTCCGAGGTCCGTAATCTGGGCGTCATCTTGGACTCCACCCTCTCCTTCCAGTCACATATCAAGTCGGTCACCAAATCTGCATTCTACCACCTCAGAAACATCGCACGTCTCCGTCCCTCACTCTCTGACTCTGTGGCAGAAACACTCATCCATGTTTTCATCACCTCCCGACTGGATTATTGTAATGGAGTCCTGTCTGGGGTTCCAAGTAAAACCCTGGACAGGCTCCAGTATGTGCAGAATTCAGCTGCCAGGGTTCTCACCCACACCAAGCCCTGGCAGCACATCACCCCCACCCTCATCCACCTCCACTGGCTACCTGTTAAGTTCCGCATTCAGTACAAACTCCTCCTACTCACCTACAAATCCCTTCACACTGTGGCCCCCCAGTACCTGTCCGACCTCCTTCATCACCACACTCCCTCCCGGAACCTGCGGTCTTCAGACGCTGGTCTGCTCTCCATCCCCCGGACCAGACTGAAGACGTTTGGGGACAGAGCCTTCAGTGTTGCTGCCCCCACCCTTTGGAACTCTCTCCCTGCTGTAATCCGTGACTCCCCTTCTCTGGACAGTTTTAAAACACATCTCAAAACCCACCTTTTCACCCTGGCTTTTCCCCATTAGTGCCCCCCCCCCCCCCCTGTCGTTTTGTCCCGATGGTGTTTTGTTTTGTTTGTTCTTCCTTGGTTTTCCTTTTTCAAGGCATCCCTTGAAAAGGCCTATGATCTGTTAAGCGACCTTGGGTTCTTTGAAAGGCGCTATATAAATGCAAGTTATTATCCATCCATCCATCCATTGTCCACCGCATTATCCGAGTCCGGGTCGCGGGGGCAGCAGTCGGAGCAGGGATCCCCAGACTTCCCTCTCCCCGGACACCTCCTCCAGCTCTTCCGGGGGGACTCCAAGGTGTTCCCAGGCCAGCCGAGCGACGTAGTCACTCCAGCGTGTCCTGGGTCTTCCTCGGGGCCTCCTCCCGGTGGGACATGCCCGGAACACCTCACGAGGGAGGCGTCCAGGGGGCATCCTATACAGGTGCCCGAGCCACCTCAGCTGGCTCCTCTCGATGTGGAGGAGCAGCGGCTCTACTCCGAGCTCCTCCCGGGTGACAGAGCTCCTCACCCTATCTCTAAGGGAGCGCCCCGCCACCCTGCGGAGGAAACTCATTTCGGCCGCTTGTATCCGGGATCCCGTTCTTTCGGTCATGACCCAGAGTTCATGACCATAGGTGAGGGTGGGAACGTAGATCGACCGGTAGACTGAGAGCTTTGCCTTTCGGCTCAGCTCCCTCTTCACCACGACGGACCGATACAATGACCGCATTACTGCGGCCGCCGCACCGATCCGCCTGTCGATCTCGCGCTCCGTTCTCCCCTCACTCGTGAACAAGACCCCAAGATACTTGAACTCCTCCACCTGAGGCAGGAACTCTCCCCCGACCTGGAGGGTGCAAGCCACCTTTTTCCGGTCGAGAACCATGGCCTCAGACTTAGAGGTGCTGATTCTCATCCCAGCTGCTTCACACTCGGCTGCAAACCGCCCCAGTGCATGCTGAAGGTCCTGGCTCGAGGGAGCCAACAAGACCACATCATCTGCAAAAAGCAGAGATGAAATCAAGTGGCTCCCGAACCGTACCCCCTCCGGCCCCTGGCTGCGCCTAGAAATTCTGTCCATAAAAATAATGAACAGAACCGGTGACAAAGGGCAGCCCTGCCGGAGTCCAACACGCACCGGGAACAGGTCTGACTTACTGCCGGCAATGCGAACCAAGCTCCTGCTCCGGTCATACAGGGACCGTACAGCCCTCAGCAGAGGACCTCCGACCCCATACTCTCGGAGCACCCCCCACAGGATGCCACGTGGGACACGGTCGAAAGCCTTCTCCAAGTCCACAAAACACATGTGGACTGGTTGGGCAAACTCCCATGCGCCCTCGAGCACCCTGCGGAGGGTGTAGAGCTGGTCCAGTGTTCCACGACCGGGACGAAAACCGCATTGTTCCTCTTGAATCCGAGGTTCGACTATCGGCCGAATTCTCCTCTCCAGCACCCTGGAATAGACTTTCCCCGGGAGGCTGAGGAGTGTGATTCCCCGGTAGTTGGAACACACCCTCCGGTCCCCCTTTTTGAAGAGAGGGACCACCACCCCGGTCTGCCAGTCCAGAGGCACTGTCCCCGACTGCCACGCGATGCTGCAGAGGCGTGTCAGCCACGACAGCCCCGCAACATCCAGAGACTTGAGGTACTCAGGGCAGATCTCATCCACCCCCGGTGCCTTGCCACTGAGGAGCTTCCGAACTACCTCAGTGACTTCAGCTTGGGTGATGAATGAATCAACCTCTGAATCCTCAGCCTCTGCTTCCTCGACGGAAGGCGTGTCAGCGGGATTGAGGAGATCCTCGAAGTATTCCTTCCACCGCCCGACGATGTCCCCAGTCGAGGTCAACAGCTCCCCTCCTCCACTGTAAACAGTGTTGGTGGAGCACTGCTTCCCCCTCCTGAGGCGCCGGATGGTTTGCCAGAATTTCCTCGAGGCCGACCGGTAGTCCTCCTCCATGGCCTCCCCGAACTTTTCCCAGACCCGAGTTTTTGCTTCCGCGACCGCCCGGGCCGCAGTCCGCTTGGCCTGCTGGTACCCGTCAGCTGCCTCGGGAGTCCGCCGAGCTAGCCAGGCTCGGTAGGACTCCTTCTTCAGCTTGACGGCATCCCTTACTTCCGGTGTCCACCACCGGGTTCGGGGATTGCCGCCGCGACAGGCGCCGGAGACCTTACGGCCGCAGCTCTGGACGGCCGCGTCAACAATGGAAGTGGAGAACATGGTCCATTCGGACTCAATGTCTCCGGCCTCCCTCGGAATCCGGTCAAAGCTCTCCCGGAGGTGGGAGTTGAAGACCTCCCTGACAGGGGAATCTGCCAGACGTTCCCAGCAGACCCTCACGATACGCTTGGGTCTTCCAGGTCTGACCAGCTTCCTCCCCTGCCAGCGGATCCAACTCACCACCAGGTGGTGATCAGTTGACAGCTCAGCCCCTCTCTTCACCCGAGTGTCCAAGACATACGGCCGAAGGTCAGATGAAACGACAACAAAGTCGATCATTGACCTCCGGCCTAGGGTGTCCTGGTGCCACGTGCACTGATGGACACCCTTATGCTCGAACATGGTGTTCGTGATGGACAGACTGTGGCTAGCACAGAAGTCCAACAGCAAAACACCACTCGGGTTCAGATCGGGGAGGCCGTTCCTCCCAATCACACCTCTCCAGGTAACACTGTCGCTGCCCACGTGAGCGTTGAAGTCCCCCAACAGAACGATGGAGTCCCCAGTTGGGGCACTTTCCAGCACCCCTCCCAGGGCCTCCAGGAAGGCCGGGTACTCTGCACTGCCGTTCGGCCCGTAGGCCGAAACGACAGTGAGAGACCTATCCCCGACCCGAAGGCGCAGGGAAGCGACCCTCTCGCTAAGTGGGGAGAACTCCAACACATGGCGGCTGAGCTGGGGAGCTATTAGCAAGCCCACACCAGCTCGCCGCCTCTCACCATGGGCAACTCCAGAGTGGAAGAGAGTCCAACCTCTCTCAAGGAGTTGGGTTCCAGAGCCCAGGCTGTGCGTGGAGGTGAGCCCGACTATCTCTAGTCGGTACCTCTCAGCCTCCCGCACAAGCTCAGGCTCTTTCCCCCCCAGCGAGGTGACATTCCATGTCCCTAAAGCCAGAGTCGTCGTCCGGGGATTGGGTCGCCGGGGCCCCCGCCCACGGCTGCCACCCAAATCGCACGGCACCTTCCCCTTATGAACTCTCCCGCGGGTGGTGGGCCTACGGGAGGGCGGGCCCACGTCGCTCTTTCGGGCTGCGCCCGGCCGGGTCCCGTGGGCCAAGACCCGGCCACCAGACGCTCGCCTGCGAGCCCCGACCCCAGGCCTGGCTCCAGGGTGGGGCCCCGGTAACGCCAGTCCGGGCGACGTACACTTCCTTGATGGTTCTTGCTTCATAAGGGGCTTTGAACCGCTCTTTGTCTGACCCGTCACCTAGGACCTGTTTGCCATGGGAGACCCTACCAGGGGCATTAAGCCCCGGACAACATAGCTCCTAGGATCATTCGGGTCTAACAGAGCAAGTTATTATTATTATTATTATTTATCCTACTCACGACCCCAAAAAGGTTTAATTTAATAAGGTAAGGCTTAACTCTACACCAGACTTAAATAAGTAAAAGTTCAGAGCTCAAAACAGGACCACAAAACGGGACTACTTTCTTCTGAGCGGAGTAATATTTTGGTCCGCGGGTCGAGATGCGGTCGCGGTCGGATGCGCGTTACTAGTCAACACAATAGATTAATATTAATAACCCAATATCGCGATACACTTTGTCACCTTCACGACACGTATTGTGACGTTTTTGTATCGCCAAATTTCGTGACACGATATATTGTTACACCCCTAATAGTAACGAGTTACATTTACTCCGTTACATTTACTTGAGTAAGTTTTGGGAAATGTTGTACTTTTAGGAGTAGTTTTGAATCACTATACTTTTTACTTTTACTTGAGTAGATTTGTGAAGAAGAAACTGTTCCTCTTACTCCGCTACATTAGGCTACGTTGAGCTGTTACTTTTCTTTTATCCCTTTTATCCGCGTACGCGTCAATCTCATGACATCACTGGGTGATTCTTTGGGAAAAATGTTTGTTTTTGCGTGTTTTGTCACATTTACACAGACTCAAACACACACAGAGTTTCTATGAGTTCATGTTTGTTCTAGTTCTGCCTGGTTAAAAAAGAAAAGTACTTGAAAAAAGTAAAGGCTTGAAATTTTGTGCTACTTGTGCTTAATTTATTTTTTTATTCTGTTATTATTTTATTTATTTTATTATTTATTAAAGTACTTGAATTTACTTTAAGCTTATTTTAATTTGAGCTATTTTTTATTTTTTGTTCATTTTAATTTATTTTATTATTTTATTGATTTAATTTGCCTGAAGATGATTATTTTGTACTTTTAAATCAGACGTTACTCAACAGTTACTCAGTACTTGAGTAGTTTTTTACTTTTACTCAAGTACTTATTTGGATGATTACTTTTTACTTCTACTTGAGTCATATTATTCTGAAGTAACAGTACTTTTACTTGAGTACAATTTTTGGCTACTCTACCCAGCTCTGGTAGTCATTCATTCACTCTGATTGTTTTTTTATTTTAACCTTTTTTCTGTTTTTTCATACCAGTTAAATCCACTCTGCCTTGCTTTCATGCCTGCTTCCTAACCTGATCTTCCCCAGCACTCTGATCACCTGATTCTACTCCGCTGAACAATCCCTTCAGACTACACACTCCCAGTCTCCCACTACTCATTTGCCAGACCATCTTTGTTGCCTTTCTGCCCGTTTGATCCTGTTTGTGTTTTTGACCTTGCCTTGTTTCTGGATCCTGCCTTTAGTCTGCTCTCCATGCGTGTTTGCTCTCCTGCTATGTGTTGTTTTTCCCTCTGTAACCTAGGGGATACTACAAAGCAAAATGAATGGCTTTGCAAAGTATGATGTGCCTAAAGCCTTAAGCTGACGAGATCGTCTTTTCATGGAGAATTAAATTAGCGGGCTAAAGTGCCAGTCTTTCACCCATTCTTTTTCTCTAAAGATTTAGAATACAAAGTAGCAGGTTAACAACACAGTTTTAAGGGGATATAACGGAGTTTATGTAAAGTGTGTTGATCCACATGATACTAAATGTTTTTTTTTTTCAACAATAGAGAATACACAATATGCACTTGTTTATCATAGTAACTTAATGCACATGCATTTGCTTAATGGATGTAAAACATGTGTCAGTGACCCAAAGTAGATTTTGAAAAAACTAGATCAGAGGGTTCCCCTATAAGCGTGGAGATTAAGTTCTTCTGATGGCCTAAATGTTCAAGCTTTAGTCGTGTTCTGCCATATGCCTGGTCTTCATATAATTTGCTCTTTATTAGTACCTTTCGTGACACTCTTGGTTGCCTCTGATGTCCAATGTGAGCTTGTTTCATTGTTATGTGTGACATGAAGTGATATGCTAGTGGGTGGGTGGTTTTTGCTGACAGAAGGGAGGGGATACTGAGCACTAAATAATGATTTCTAATATGGCTGAACGATTAATTGCATTTGCGATAATGTCGCGATGTGATAAAACGAGATTTTCTAACCGCAAAGGCTGCGATTTGACCAGTCACGTGATCTGGTCACGTTGCCGGCAGGGAAAATAGTCAACAGTGCCGCGTTTCCGCGTGTAACCTATCTACCATGGCCTCAGTGTTAGGGCTCGGCGGGGCTTTATAGATATATGGGCTTTATCAATTTATTAAATATATGAGCGCGGAGTCGGCGTGGCGAGGAGCTGCGCGCGCCGGCAATTACGAGCCGGGCGCGCGCCGGCGGACAGTGAAGCCTGAATTATGGTTCCGCGTTAAATCGACACAGAGCCTACGCCGTGGGGTACACCGTAGGCTACGGCGTAGGTTACGCGGCGACGCACGCCGTACGTTGCGCGTACCGCGTACCCTACGGCATAGGCTCTGCGTTGGTGTAACGCGGGACCATAAATCAGCCTTAAACCACACCTGCAGCCCGTCAGCTCATCAGGAGAAGTTAAAGAGCGGCTGCGAGTTGTTCATTGCTGGTTCGTTTTGTTAAGTCTGTGAGCTTTGTTGGTTTGTTTGTTAGTTTGCTGGTGTTTTTTTTTCTCTCTGTGATTTTTGAGTTATTTGTGAAGAAGTTCTGAGTTCCCTGTGAGGAAGGTTTTTTGTTCCCCGTGTGAGTTTTTTTGTGTTTTTCTATTAAACTACGCTTCATTTTGGCTAAAGTTTAACCCTGTTTGGTGTCGTGTGATTGGGTTCAGACTAGAGAGAACGACCCATAACACTCGTGTGTAGACGAGTTAAAGAGGTAAAGCCACAGATTTGTGGAAAAAAATCGCAATTCGATTATTTTCAAAAATTGTTCAGCCCTAATTTCTAATGGTTATCCAGTATTTCTTCAAATGAAAATACTTATTTGTCCTTGTCAAGAAGTAGGAGTTAAGGACCCAAATGGAGGAGGTCACGAGGCAGGAGTTTTAAACAAGAGTTCATTATTAAAAGTGAAAAGGCCTGCCAGGCTGGATATTCCTTGGAATCAAAAACCCAAAGCAGCAGAAAACAAAAAAACACAGAGATAGATGGTGCAAAACAGACAAGACAAACAATGAAACGATGACAGAGCATCTCTCCACTTCAGATGTTAAACCGATTCCACCCAGGTTGTCTAAAGGCACTTTTTCCACTAGTACCTAACTGGCTCTACTCTGCACGACTCAACTTGGCCTGGTTTCTTTTCCACTACAATCCAGCACCTGGAGCAGAAGTAGGAGGTTGGAGCGAATTTGCTGTGGCGTATTTGATTGTGTGATCTAAACCAAGAAGACAACAACACTAATGATGTAGAACCTGGAGGAGATGATATATATATATATATATATATATATATATATATATATATATATATATATATATATATATATATATATTAAATATAGTAATAATTAGTGATGCACCGAAATGAAAATTTGTGGCCGAAACCGAAAATAATAATAAACACTTGGCCGAATACCGAACATGGTTCTTCGCAGTTTTTCATTTATTTTGCCAATTTTTCACCATTGCATAAATCAAATACATTTGATTTAGGCATGCTTTTCAAAGAAAAAAATCGTTTACAAAATTACAAGGTAGAAAACATTTATTGAACATAAAAAAAAAATATTTTTTTTTTAATTTCCCAGCATTATGTTGTTTTTGGTTGGCCAACGATTTATTACGGGAGTGGCCAGTCTATTAGGTAAAATTCTTATGGGGTTAGTTTTTGGTTGGCCAACGATTTATGTAGTGCGCAACGTTACGGGACGGAGCGGCCAGTCTATTTCCTTATTTTACAACGGCGTTATTAATTGTTCGTTTTTTTTTCCCACTTATTCCACCGAACACCGAAAGTGTTTTTTTTTGCCATTTTCGGCCGAACAATTTCGGTTACCGAACAATCGGTGCATCACTAGTAATAATGCACATATATATGCCTTTTGGTTTGTCCCGTCATGGTATCAATCATTAATATGTGTGCAGACAAGTAAAAAAAAAAAAAACTTGCTGCTGATGTATGATAGATTTAGACATAGATTTAGTTTTTTCATGAATGTTCAGTTTCAGCTGCTGTGTTTTACTTATTTCAATTTCATTTGGAATCTCAATGCAGATTAAAAAAAAACCCATTCAGTTACTCAGTACCCAGTTCCTCGAGTCACTAAAGAGGCCTTTTTCAGAATACTCGAAGAGAGTATATGACGGGGAAAGAAATGCATAATTAGAAATAAAATAAACTCATAAAAACACCAGCCTGGCAATTTTTCGGGGGGCAGGAAGCATCTGTCAATCTGTGCGAGCAGCTAATATTTGAAGGACATTGGTACCACATCATCCCAGCGCTGAGTAAAATGATCTGTCACAGTACTTAAGCATTCCTCGATGCAAAATTTTAATAACCTGTGCCAATTCAGCCTTGCAACAGGACTGTGACTAAAACGGGTATCAGTGCCAGCTATCTAAGACAGAGACAAGAATGTAAGAATGGAAATGTCAGCAATAGTTTGGTGCGTTAGTTTGGGTCCGTGGTAGTGTTAGCTGATGATATGGTAGAGTTCACTATTTAATATGGTAATAAAGTGCTTCAGATCTCATTGAGTTTAATTTGTGTCCAAATTTGCATTTGTATGGTAGCGCAAAGCCGTGGAAGAGAGACCGTCTTTGGAAAACAGGGTTGGAATAAAGTCACGGGCTTCAATCATAGCCTGTAAGACTAGGTACTATGAACAAAGCATAAATTAATGGTCAAAAACAAAACAATCATCTCTTTATGGTATTTTGGCCCCATCTTGTCACACAATTCACACAGGGTATCAAATCAGGAAATGTCATGTTAAAAAGGCATGGAACTGCTTATATGTGTGTGTAAGACAGAAAAGAATGCTGTGTATTAGGGCTGGGGGATATGGACCAAAAGTCATATCTCGATATTTTCTAGCTGAATGGCGATACTCGATATATATCGATATTTTTTCTGTGCCATAATTGGGGTTTCCCCCAAAGCATTATAGCATAGCATCTCTGTTAGCATCTCTGTTAGCATCTCTGTTAGCATCTCTGTTAGCTTCATTTTTTTCTGAGGCAAACCCTTAAAAAAACAGTCAGTTTTAATACAAAGCCTCGTGCCAAATGTCACACAGGTTCCTTTATTAACAGAGGTCTGCACAATATCAAAATGTATAAATCAAATGAAATAAAAATAAACTGCCTGCATATATAGAATAAAAATGCTTCTTGAATAAAATAAAACAAATATCCCTTTCCTGCATAACAATTAAATTAAAATACACTGTGCAATTAATACAATGTAGACAGTAACAGGCAGACTTTTCCACTGAGGTTGACAGTTGTGCAAATAACAAAACATTTGTGCAAATCTCAAATAAAACATTCCAAGTCAATTTGTCACAAAACAAACTATATCAAAATCATAAAAAAAAAAAAAAAAAAAATGTAATCGATATAAATGATATTGTCTCGTACCATATCACGTTTGAAAATATATCGATATATATTAAAATCTTGATATATCGCCCAGCCCTACTGTGTATAAAATGTCATATAAATTATAGGTGATGGGTGTGACATAGTCAGTGAGATAATAAGAAAGCCCTGCTTAAATGCAGTTTATTTGCCTCTTGAATAAAAACAATAAGTGCCAAATTAATCTTCCCTTTTCCTCATCAAAAACCGATTCTCAAACGACATCCGTTATAATGCCAGCCGAGGTCAGTATGTTGGAAAACTGTAAGCAATGACCTCTTGCACCAGTGTTGGCAAATAAAGGTGCTGTTTAAAAAGTTATTTCATGTTTTGTGTTTCTTACTCTTACTTTAACTTTACTTTAGAATTTCCAGAGTAAAAATTACAAAGAATTTCTGTGTGGAAATTGAGTTTTTTTCAAGTAAATGTTACTGAAATAATGCTAAAAATAAGAACTAGGTCCAGCCAATTAAAAGCTTTAAAAAAAAAAAAACAAGTGTTTTTTTAATAGAAATTTTTAAGTAAATGCAGTGGTAATCTAAGAGTAAATTTTGCTGAAGGAGAATGAGTAAAATTTACTCATGAAAACAGAAATTTGCTAGTAAACTTTACTTTACTGTACTTACTTGGTTAAACTTAATACTTATCGGTATGTAGACTTTACTTGAGAATAGCCTTAGTTAAATTTACTAGGAATTTCTGTATGGAAATTGTTACTGAGGTTTTTTTAAGTAAATCGCACTCCGCATTTTTTTCAGTGTACAGTCGTGCATCCAGAAAAGCAAATCTGAATATTTCAAGCACCACAGAATGCAATTAAGACAAGCATGTGGAGTTTATTGGCCACAGTTACATGATGTTTTTTAATTCAAAATTAATTATTCCGAATTAAACTATTTTCCTTCGAGTTTACATGGAAATAGTAATTCCAAATTGAGGTTTACATGGAAAACACGTTTGATCGGCTTGATCCAATTCCTCTTAAGGTCTGGGGGTTGGGAAGGTTCTGATTGGATAGGGGGGGCGGACCGGAAGTTCCATCTACCGGAAGAAAAACAAACTTAGCCGCTACAACTTTGAAAAGCTCACAATTTTTTTTTTCCTGCCATCTGTTCTTTTAATTATTTCCAGGTCCTCCAAGCTATTTATTAAATAAATGGTCTCTGCTCTTGACCACCGTTTACTGCGTGCTGCCATCTTGAAACTTTGTTTGGAAAACCTGCCCAGCGCGGAATATAAGCGATATAATATATAATGAGGGAACGAGCAGAAAGAAAGACCGGAATTAATTTAAAGATGAATGAGTGAATACATGATCTGGAATTATTCTATTCGGATTTAAAATCGGAATAAACCAGCCACTTACTTCAGAAGTAAGTTTAATTCGGAATGGCCATTTTCATTGGGAATTAGGTGTTTACACGGTAATTTTTACTCATTTTAAATCGGATTTAATTTTAATTATGAATTAAAGAGGAATTAAACTTCCCATGTAAACGCACTCATTGAGAGTTTCTACCGCTTGCTTGCCCGAGTCAACAGATGCCCCACTAACATATACACATGCATGTGCCAAAATAAATGTATTCCATCGGTACTCGTCACCTTATAACCAGTACTCGAGTTGTAAAAACAAATCAGGAGGGATGGTGGATTTTATCATATGGGGACAGATAATTTGTGCTGATTACAAATAATATAATATATTACAAATAATAGCACTGACCAAAACACCTGCAGAAATACTGCAGGAATGACATAGCAGCAGTTAAATGCAGCCTTCTGTAAGCTTTAAATATCCACTGGGCTTACATCAAATACATCAAAACACAACAATAAAAAACACTTTTCTGAACTTATCAATATGACTCTGTCCTTCACAGGATAAGTAACATGGATCACTGCAAAAACTCAAAACGTTAACAAGAATATTTGTCTTATTTCTAGTTAAAAAAAAAAAAGTTAAAAATCTCATTACACTTAAAACAAGACTCATCATTGGAAAAAACGTCAATTTTCACCTGTTTCAAGTAGATTTTCACTTGAAATAAGTAGAAAAATCTGCCATTGGAACGAGATTTGTTTTGCTTGTAATGAGAAGATAAATCTTGTCCCACTGGCAGATTTTCCTACTTATTTCAAGTGAAAATTTACTTGAAACAGGTGAAAATTGTCAAATAAGTTATTTTTCTGGTGTTATTTTTCTGGTGATGACTCTAAATGTTGAAATATCAGTAAAACCACATTCATTGATTTCATGACATAAGGGATGGAAAGGGGGGATGGCAGTTTTACAGGGGGATGATTTGGACCGTTTTTATTTCTGGGGGGGATGCCGTCCCCCCTCATCCCCCCTCAACTCCAGTACTGCTTATAACAGGCTTTGTTGTTGACCATTTTCTTGCCACCTCAGACTATAAATGACAGCTTCCTCAGATCATATTCTGTGTTGTATAAATTTGTTTGATGCATAGTCGCAGGTTGTATAATCTCAATTCTCCACTATCTATGACTTTGTGTGCTTGCACTTGTGCAGTTTTTGAGTCTGCCATTCCAGGCAAACCCTCAAGTGTAATTTTTAGCGATGCAGATTGTGTTGATGCCGCTCCATCTCCATAGGTCTGTTTCATTATGCAGCTGCTTCCATTATCCGTGTGCTCGCCTTGATACCTGTAACATTACCTCTGGTGATACGAGGGACTTAAATGATTAAGGTGTAGCGCATTCATGCGGCCGTATAGCTGTGATGGATGGATCACTTGCATAACTTGCCTTTCAGGACCTGGACCGGTCTGGAATAGACAAGCCAGTCGCAACCAATCATGCAGTTCTCAGAATAAAATTATAAGGATTCTGCTGTGTATTTTTCTGCACAATCATCTTTCAACGTGTTATGACAGCGAGGGGAAAGGTTCTCTTCCCCATCTGCGCTGTCATCGGGCTCCTAACTGCCTTCATAGCAGCCGTATCCTCCTTGTATTTGTTGGCACACAGAACAAAAGATTGTCACAGGTGTCTCATCATCCGCCAACAGCCACCAGACTGACCATAGTTAGATACCTTTTCATGTTCAGTTTAGGCACAGCAAGTTTATTTCTGTAGCAACAAGGTGATTCAAAGTGCTTTAAAACAAACAAAAATCATGATTTTTTTTTTAATTAAAAAAAAAACAATAGATAAAAATTGGATTTTTGTAGTGCAGATTTAGAGCTTTGTTCAGGTGCAGCTGAGAACAGAAAGTCTTCAACCTGGACTTGAATAACCTGAGTGTTTCAGCTGATCTTATGCATCCTGGGAGTTTGTTCCAGACATGTGGACCATAGAAGTTGAACACAGCTCTGGGAACTGATAAAAACTTGATCCAGGGGGGCACGGTGGTGCAGCAGGTAGTGCAGCCGTCTCACAGCAAGAAGGTCCTGGGTTCAATTCCGGCCGGGGACGCTGTGGGTGTTCAAGTGCGTGTTAGTTCCCCCTGACTTCAGCTCCACACCCTGGGTGGAGTTTGCATGTTCTCCCCGTGTTCCCTTGGGTAGCTAATGTGAGCTACCCTCACAAGAAGAACAGATGGGGTGGGGAGAAACCCCACCCTGTCTGGTGAAAAGATGCGGCCTGCTCAGGTTAAAGGGATTGTGACATAAAAAACACATTTTTCTTGATTTTTTTGTGTTTTGTTGGGTGTCTTGACATCAATTACACCCAAAAAAAAACGAACTTTTAACATTCAGTGTATTGTGTGCTTTCTGGGATTTTCCATACAATTATGCAAAAACGGCGCATCTGGTTGGGTGGCGGACCGTTACGTAACGGTCCGCTAAATCACCGCCCCCTCCACCCAGCTCCCTGCCTCCTCTCCTCTCCAGCGCACCATAAAGGCTGATTTATGGTTCCGCGTTACACCGACGCAGAGCCTACGGCGTAGGGTTACGCGGCGACGCGCACCGTACGCTGAACCCTACGGCGTAGGCTCTGCGTCGATTTAACGCGGAACCATAAATCAGGCTTAACACGGAGCTGTTTAGAGCCTCTTTTGTTCTCATCACCGGAGGAAAACTGCTAAGAAGACCCGCGGCCACTGACTGGACTTAAGATAAGGGGACACTGCTGCTTCGCATGCCTTTATTTTTATGATTGTTTGCGGTGGACTGCTTCGCCGTGCTGCTTTTCCGTGCATGCTTAGCCTGTCGCTCCAGGCTTAACTCTCCGACGCCGCTGTTAGCGTATTGCTTGCGGGGAGCTACGGTGCTGCCTTCCAGTCCTCTGGTCACGGACTTCATCCCCGGGCTGTAGTCGCCCTGTCTGGGCTGTGTGTGTGGGTGTTTGTGGTTCGGTGTGCATGCGTGTGTGTGGAGACGGCAGAAGTGTGTAGCAGTTGGGTTGGAGGAGGTTGGGAGGAGGAGCGGGGCAATGATTGACAGGAAAGGGGGAAAAGGACGCGTTTTTCACTGCGCAAAAGCCAGGCATGGAGTACTGGAGTGAAGTTTTTCTTGTTATACCTTTTGAGGGATATTGGCCAAGACTTTTAATAGTGTTAAAAGCATTTTAAAAATTATGTCACAATACCTTTAAGGAGGAGACCTGAGCTCAGTGCTGGGCCCTCCCGGGGTTGTTAGAGGATGGCAATGCCCAGGACTGTCACTTAGGTAGGAGCACTGGGTGATGAAATGGGGGAAAAAAACGGGTAAAAAAAGTTTAGAAAAAAAAAAAAAACTGGATCCAGATTACCTGAGGGGTCTGGAAGAGGGAGGGCCCTGGTCTCTTCTGGTCCTGGACCATCCAGATCTCTATAGATCAGCATAAGAACTGTATAGACCAGAACCAGAACTTTATAGATCAGCACCAGAATTGTATAGATCAGAACCAGAATTGTATAGATCAGCACCAGAACTTAATAGAATAGCACCAGAACTTTATAGATCAGCACCAGAACTTTATAGATCAGCACCAGAACTTTAGAGATCAGCACCAGAACTTTAGAGATCAGCACCAGAACTTTAGAGATCAGCACCAGAACGTTATAGATCAGCACCAGAACTTTGTAGGTCAGCATCAGAACTGTATAGATCAGCACCAGAACGTTATAGATCAGCACCAGAACTTTATAGATCAGCAAACTTTATAGATCAGCACCAGAACTTTAGAGATCAGCATCAGAACTGTATAGATCAGCACCAGAACTTTATAGATCAGCACCAGAACGTTATAGATCAGCACCAGAATTGTATAAATCAGCACCAGAACTTTATAGATCAGCACCCGAACTTTATAGACTAGAACCAGAACTTTATAGATCAGCACCAGAACTTTAGAGTCTGTCCCCTGAGGGACAGGCAGCTGGTGTAAAGACCTCAGAGCTGGACTAATGTGGATCGATGTGGTCCAGGTTTCTGGTCCTAGTGAGGACTGGAGCAGCAGAGTTGTGGATGAGCTGCAGTTGTCTAACTGACTATTAAGGTGGACTGTAAAGATGCTGTTACAATAATCAAGCTACTAAAGATGGATGATGGACTAGTGTCTCCAGGTCTTGCTGAGACATTGGGTCTGTTCTTAAGGTGGTCGTAGGCGGACTTTGTTATTGCCTTCATGTCTTTTGCCAGATTCAGGTCTGAGTCCATCACTACACCCAGAATTCTGACATTGTTGGTGGTTTTTATGTGTATAGATTGATTTAGTTTTAATAAATAATAATTTTTGCAGTTTTCTTCTGACTCTGAACATCTTTTAGTCCCTGTAATGTCACTGTTTTTATATATAAAAAGATAAGACATAAACCCGCTGCCGGTGTTTTTCTGTTTTTTTCATCCATCACTGTATCGCCATGGTAACCTAGTGGCAACCTACTGTGCTTCATAGAATGTCAGCTCTGTTGTAGAATGTCAAAAACCAGCGAGGTGGTACTTATTTTAACATTTGTTTGATGAACGCGCCGCAGTCGCTGGTGGAGGGAACAAAGACGACACGAGGGGCAGGTGCAGATTTACAGCCCTGGTGGAGCAAATATATCCATCCATCCATCCATCCATCCATCCATTCATCATCCATCCATCCATCCATGCATCCATCCATCCATCCATCCATCCATTCATCATCCATCCATCCATCCATGCATCCATCCATCCTTCCATCCATCCATCCATCCATCTATGCATCCATCCATCCATCCTTCCATCCATCCATTCATCATCCATCCATCCTTCCATCCTCCATCCATCCATCATCGTTCATCCATCCATCCATCCATCATCCATCCATCCATCCATCCATCATCCATCCATCCATCCATCCATCCATCTATGCATCCATCCATCCATCCATCCATCATCCATCCATCCATCATCCATCCATCATCCATCCATCCATTCATCCATCCATCTATGCATCCATCCATCCATCCATCATCCATCCATCCATTCATCCATCCATCTATGCATCCATCCATCCATCCATCCATCATCCATCCTTCCATCCATCCCTCAATCATCCATCCATCCATCCCTCAATCATCCATCCATCCATCCCTCAATCATCCATCCATCCATCCGTCCGTCCGTCCATCCATCCATCCATCCATCCATCCATCCATCCACCAATCATCCATCCATCCATCCATGCATCCATCCATCCATCCATCCCTCAATCATCCATCCATCCATGCATCCATCCCTCAATCATCCATCCATCCATCCATGCATCCATCCATCCATCCATCCCTCAATCATCCATCCATCCATGCATCCATCCCTCAATCATCCATCCATCCATCCCTCAATCATCCATCCATCATCCATCCATCCATCCATCCATCCATCCATCCATGCATCCATCCATCCATCCATCCATCCCTCAATCATCCATCCATCCATGCATCCATCCCTCAATCATCCATCCATCCATCCCTCAATCATCCATCCATCCATCCATCCCTCAATCATCCATCCATCCCTCAATCATCCATCCATCCATCCCTCAATCATCCATCCATCCATCCATCCGTCATCCATCCATCCGTCTGTCCGTCCGTCCATCCATCCATCCATCCATCCATCCACCAATCATCCATCCATCATCCATCCATCCATCCTCCACCCATCCATGCATCCGTCCGTCCGTCCATGCATCCATGCATCCATCCATCCATCCATGCATCCATCCATCCGTCCCTCAATCATCCATCCATCCATCCATCCATCCATCCATCCTCCACCCATCCATGCATCCGTCCGTCCGTCCATCCATCCATCCATCCATCAATCCATGCATCCATCCATCCACCCATGCATCCATCCGTCCGTCCATCCATCCATCCATCCATCCATCCATCCATCCATCCATCCATGCATCCATCCGTCCGTCCATCCATCCATCCATCCATCCATCCATCCATCCATCCATCCATCCATCCATCCATCCATCCATCCATCCATCCATCCATCCATCCATCCATCCATCCATCCATCCATCCATCCCTCCCACGTTTTGTAGAGATACCAGGACTAGTGATGCTCCGACCGAATATCTAGATCAGATTTCAGTCCAAGTGTTCATAAAATAAGTGGATGAAAGAAATCCATGAACCAGTCTGTTCACTTTAAACTTGCTGCTGATGTATGATAAAGACATAGATTTAGTTTTGTATGAATGTTCGGTTTCAGCTGCTGTGTTTTACTTACTTCAATTTGCAAAACGACCCAGTTCATGACATTTATACCTTACCTGTTTGGCCTACAAATTTATTGAGATTGGAATGCAATGTTGAGATTCCACCCGATGCCTTTCGGGTCTCCCACATTGCAAAGGTATTCAGTTCATTTTTCAATAGTGTCAGACTGCTGCTGGGTACCAACAAATATGCAAATGCCAAGCATTAGTATTGAGATTAAAAAAGCTGGTCTGGTGCATTTCTAACCCACATTCCCACTATTAAACCCGACAAATGGCAGTGAGTCGCTCCCACTTTAAAACATATGAACCATAAACATTAGTTAAAAAATATATGTTGTCAGTAGGAATGGGTGATATTTTACCGTTCACGATATACCGTCAAAAAAATTCCCCACGATAAAAATGATAAATTCCCGTTGACGTTTTTGTGTAGTCAGATTTACGGTTAAGGAAGGAAGGAAGGAAGGAAGGAAGGAAGGAAGGAAGGAAGGAAGGAAGGAAGGAAGGAAGGAAGGAAGGAAGGAAGGAAGGAAGGAAGGAAGGAAGGAAGGAAGGAAGGAAGGAAGGAAGGAAGGAAGGAAGGAATATGAGCAAGAAAGAAAGAGAAAGAAATATGAGCAAGAAAGAAATATGAGCAAGAAAGAAATATGAGCAAGAAAGAAATATGAGCAAGAAAGAAATATGAGCAAGAAAGAAATATGAGCAAGAAAGAAATATGAGCAAGAAAGCAAGAAAGAAATATGAGCAAGAAAGCAAGAAAGAAATATGAGCAAGAAAGCAAGAAAGAAATATGAGCAAGAAAGCAAGAAAGAAATATGAGCAAGAAAGCAAGAAAGAAATATGAGCAAGAAAGAAAGAAAGAAATATGAGCAAGAAAGAAAGAAAGAAAGAAAGAAAGAAATATGAGCAAGAAAGAAAGAAAGAAATATGAGCAAGAAAGAAAGAAAGAAATATGAGCAAGAAAGAAAGAAAGAAATATGAGCAAGAAAGAAAGAAAGAAAGAAAGAAATATGAGCAAGAAAGAAAGAAAGAAAGAAAGAAATATGAGCAAGAAAGAAAGAAAGAAATATGAGCAAGAAAGAAAGAAAGAAAGAAAGAAAGAAATATGAGCAAGAAAGAAAGAAAGAAATATGAGCAAGAAAGAAAGAAAGAAATATGAGCAAGAAAGAAAGAAAGAAATATGAGCAAGAAAGAAAGAAAGAAATATGAGCAAGAAAGAAAGAAAGAAATATGAGCAAGAAAGAAAGAAAGAAAGAAAGAAATATGAGCAAGAAAGAAAGAAAGAAAGAAAGAAAGAAAGAAATATGAGCAAGAAAGAAAGAAAGAAATATGAGCAAGAAAGAAAGAAAGAAATATGAGCAAGAAAGAAAGAAAGAAATATGAGCAAGAAAGAAAGAAAGAAATATGAGCAAGAAAGAAAGAAAGAAAGAAAGAAAGAAATATGAGCAAGAAAGAAAGAAAGAAATATGAGCAAGAAAGAAAGAAAGAAATATGAGCAAGAAAGAAAGAAAGAAATATGAGCAAGAAAGAAAGAAAGAAAGAAAGAAATATGAGCAAGAAAGAAAGAAAGAAAGAAAGAAAGAAAGAAATATGAGCAAGAAAGAAAGAAAGAAATATGAGCAAGAAAGAAAGAAAGAAATATGAGCAAGAAAGAAAGAAAGAAATATGAGCAAGAAAGAAAGAAAGAAATATGAGCAAGAAAGAAAGAAAGAAAGAAAGAAAGAAATATGAGCAAGAAAGAAAGAAAGAAATATGAGCAAGAAAGAAATATGAGCAAGAAAGAAAGAAAGAAATATGAGCAAGAAAGAAAGAAATATGAGAAAGAAAGAAAGAAATATGAGAAAGAAAGAAAGAAATATGAGAAAGAAAGAAAGAGAGAAATATGAAAGAAAGAAAGAAAGAAAGAAAGAAAGAAAGAAAGAAAGAAAGAAATGAACCAGAAAGAAAGAAAAAAGGATCAATTCAATTTAATTGTTGTAGTTTAGTATTTAGTATCTTTTAGAGCAGTGATTTGGCTCCAAAGACTGAATGTGGTGATAGATTTATAGTTACAAAGGTGGAGTTGAATTGGTATTTTTTTATCGTCATTTTTATCGTTATCAGGATAAATGCCAGAAATTATTGTGATACATTTTTTAGTCCATACCGCCCAGCCCTAGTTGTCAGTGTTTTTTTTACCTAATACTGTACGAAATGACTGCATAACACAATAGTAAAAGACAAAGCAACCTTTCAGAAAACATAACAATAGCAAACACGGCACTTCATAAAGTCAAATAAATAAAAAGTATACGTCACATTTCATTTTCATTATTGTGTTCTCTAAAACGTTGCTTTTTTCATTATTGTCATTTTTTACAGTATTGCCCTCTTTTCTATTCCAAATTATGTCCCTTACTGCTCTCTACATTCATGCAGAGTGAAAAAAGAAAGTAAATGGGCAAAAGCATTTTACAACCATTCTAAGAAGCATTTGCTTTGAAAAATAGACGCTGTGAATAAGAGCTACAGCAGAGTGCTTTTTAATAGCTTCATCTAAGGCCTTCCTTACAAATAGGTGGGTGCCCTCTAATTGATTGGTCACTTAGTTTGAATTTTCTGACACACAGTCAGCAATGTGACTGTCTGCCTAAGCTCGGCGTGACGGCAGCAACTTTTAATGCTCTATTCAGCACTCTCGATTAGTCTTTAAAGTTCCATTACGTTCTGTCAGCGGACTGTTAAACGCACAACTTCACAGCGCTGCCAACATTCTGAAGATACAATCCTGACAACTCTCTCAAAGAACAGGCCCTTTGATACTTTGAGTCTGGAGTACCAGGCGAGGGTAAGAAGTGAGCGTTGTTCTGAGACAAGCGAATTAATATTTATACAAAATCAGTATAGACTTTCACAATAGACAGGGAAAAAAGCCCGGTTTGCCTTTTCCCCTTACTCTCTGTAATCGCATACAACATCAACAGAGGACTTTACTGCTTAGTGGCAGATTTGCAGAAGTGTTCCCGCTGAGAGTTTGTCATTCCTCAGCTCTGCAAAGACCGACGTGTTCATCTGGTAGGACAGGGCTCACCTTTTAGACTGTGCTGATTCAGCCCGCGCTGCTGCACGAGCATGATGATGTTTCTGGAAACTAGAGCAAGCTGCTGCGCTGAAGCCGCAAGAAAGAAACAGGGATTGCAGCAGATATCCTGGAGTCTGCTCTTAGTAGGGATGTAACGATACACTAATCTCACGATACGATACACGATATTGAGGTCACAATAACGATACGATATTATAGCAGTATTTTTTTAACAACCTTGAATGAGGAACATATGACTGGAAAAAATGGTCTTTTATTTGAAAGACACAAAATACAAAACAATACTGTGCGTTTGCCCTATTGTTCCAGTTTGTAATGCTTTATAACTGTTTAAGTTTTAAAGAGAAAGCCAGGCCAACCATTTTCCACAAACTGAACTAAAAGTAAATGTCAGGTTTGCATTATGATCTTCAGTTTCATACAAGTACAAATATTTAGACACAAACTGAATAGTTTCTCTCATGTGTGACTTGACTTTTTTCTTTTCCAGAAATGTAACAACTAAAATTAAATAAATAAATAAAAGTAAATAAATACATACAATTTTACATCATAAAAAAGATTGATTCATGCTCACCTTATAAGTGTAAGAGGAGATTTATTTTTGTTAAGAAGGTTATTTTGGTAATTCAGGGTTCATTATTTTATAAATATATTCTTTATATTCTGATGTAAATCAGGGACTATAATGACACTAGTCAGTTTATCTGTAGTGATTAGTCTGTTTTAGATTGGGCGGAGTGATACGCCACAGTACGGCACTAGGTGCTGTGTTGATGTTCTAAAATCCTACACTGTTGAGGGACATTAAAGTACACTGGAACTCAGCAGAAGTTGTCCCCGTGTTTATCCTACTCACGACCTGAAAAAGGTTTAATTTAATAAGGTAAGGCTTAACTCTACACCAGACTTACATCAGTAAAAGTTCAGAGTTCAAAACGGGACTAGTTTCTTCTGAGCGGAGTAAGATTTTGGTCCGCGCGGTCGCGGTCGGATGTGCGTTACTAGTCAACACAATAGATTAATATTAATAACCCAATATCGCGATACAGTTTGTCACCTCCACGACACGTTTCGTGACGTTTTTGTATCGTGAAATTTCGTGGCACGATATATTGTTCCACCCCTAGCTCTCAGGCTCTGTCCAGCTCCAGCACCCTTAACTATCGCTGCTCCTCATCCCTTCTCTTAGATATCAATTTATTGTCTCCGAATGAGTCTCATGGCTCGGCCACTTCAATTATTATATAAAACGTTATGTGGCGGCCACATGCACTCCAGCCCCTCTGGCCCAGATGAGACATGCCAGACGATGGAACATGTGACATGATTCAGTACTTTACTTTATGGTTCTCAGACCAGTTTAATGACCTATCAAAGAAAGTTAAGAGGAGATAAATGGCATTGAGCTGAATGGAAGGGAGACGGCAACGGAGGAGATTGCTGCTTTATGGTGTTTAAGTAACTTGTGTGGGAGGTCAGGTGCATTACATTTGCCTGTGTGAAAATGTCTGTGACCTTCATGCAGGATACATTAGATGGATGTCAACCTTAATGAAATACTTAAATTATTTATGAGTGTTCAGAATAAATAACATGGACAGGATCACACTTTTGTCGAAGATTTTAATGATGCATACATGGTAGGTCGTTAGTATGCTATAATTATTATATACTGGCATTGAATTCAATTAAATTTGATGAATCCTCAAAGGAAAATAATAATGGTATAATAATAATAAGGTAACTGATGGAAAATATATAAATCAAAAACAAAAAGGAGAGTTTGAAACCCTCAGAGATGATAATGGATGGATTGTGGTGTCAACAGCTTTTCTACTAGTACCTACTCGGCCCGGCTCGCCTCGGTTTGGTGATTTTCCACTAGGGGTCTAACGTGCCGAGTAGTAGGAATGGGCGATATTTTACCGCTCACGATAAACCGTCCAAAAAATTCCCCACGGTAAGAATTTGTATCTCACGGTAAAAACGATAAATTCTCGTTGATGACGTTTTTGTGTAAAGTCGGATTTATGGTTCTGCGTTAAATCCACACACAACGTACGTGTGCGTGAAGGAAGGAAGGAAGGAAGGAAGGAAGGAAGGAAGGAAGGAAGGAAGGAAGGAAGGAAGGAAGGAAGGAAGGAAGGAAGGAAGGAAGGAAGGAAGGAAGGAAGGAAGGAAGGAAGGAAGGAAGGAAGGAAGGAAGGAAGGAAGGAAGGAAGGAAGGAAGGAAGGAAGGTTTCTGAAATGTGGTGATAGATTTATAGTTAAAAAGGTGGAGTTGTATTTTTTTTATCGTCATTTTTATCGTTATCGGGATAAATGCCAGAAATTATCGTGATACATTTTTTAGTCCATACCGCCCATCTCTACCGACAACATACATTGTTATACTATTCCCCACTAAAGACTCACTTCATATGAAGTGTCTTGTGATACTCTTCCCCTGTGAAGTGGTACTGCTACATGGAGGGTTTTTAAAAGGTAAACACTAGGAAGTATTGTTTTTATAATAGCCATTTGGATTGGATTTCATGTTTTTGTATGTTTTCACAAATGCTTTTAACATTTTTCAAAGTAATAAATGATCCAGCCCCCCTTAACTTACCAAATGTGAAAACGACAGGACTTGAGTTACAGTTGCCCAGGCAAAAATAAATGAGAAGAAAACACTGATAATTCAGAAGATCCAAACCAACATCTGCTCATGAAAAGATGTTCAGCTATCACCACTGTCTTGTTAAATAATCTTTGTTGGTCGGTTATAAGGCAGTATTTGCTTTGGCACCAAATATATCCTCAGCTTGATGGGTCATATCACAACAGCGCTTTGTTCCTACCTCTGAGATGAAAGAGGTGTTGAGAAAACTTTACTATTCAATGGCCTATAAAAGAGTTGGCTGACAAAGAGATGAGCCATGAATATTTATATGCTGTTTCTTTTTTTATTTTTGTCTGCATGTTTATTAATGGCTAATACCATGTTGGTAAGAACCAAATATACCGTATTTTCACGACCATTCGGCGCACCGTGTGAAAAGGCACACCCTCATTTTTGTGTGTAATTTTTGGATTTAAAACACACATACGTCCCAAAAGGCGCAGTCTACAGACACGGAGCTGCACACACGCGCGCCGCAAAACACACACGCGCGCTGCAGAACACACAAACACAAGCACACACGTGTGCTTATTTAAAAATAGAGCGGCAGCAAAACTTAGTTTGATTGTATTTTATTTCAGTTTTTACATTAATCAAACCCTTCAAAGTCCTCATCCTCTGTTTCTGCATTAAAGATCTCCGCTAATTCAGCTGCGCCAGTCCGAATTTCCCCGCTGTCAGAGTCACTTTCTGTGCCGTGCGGCGCCTCGGAAATGCCGGCTTTTGCAAAAGCCCGAACAACAGTCCCAGCAGACACGTTAGCCCACGCATGTGTGAAAAAAAACACCGGGTCGCCGCACATAGACCTGCCTCAGCCACTGGATCATCATGCCTTCATCCATCCAGCCCTTTTCATTCGCCTTTATAATGACTCCGGCTGGAAACGTCTTTAGGCAAAGTTTTTCTTTTAAAAATCACCATAGGCGGCAGTTTCTGTCCATCAGCGTGGCAGGCAAGCACAACGATAAATTACGACTTTTCATACCCCGTTGTGTGGATCCCCCACCGCGCGGGTCCCGTCTCTCCACCGCGCGGGTCCCGTCTCTCCACCGCGCAGGTCCCGTCTCTCCACCGCGCAGGTCCCGTCTCTCCACCGCGCGGGTCCCGTCTCTCCACCGCGCGGGTCCCGTCTCTCCACCGCGCAGGTCCCGTCTCTCCACCGCGCGGGTCCCATCTATCACCGCGCGGGTCCCCGTTAACTCCACCTTGTGATTCATCGGCATGTGGAACGTGAGCGGCACCCCGTCCATGTTGGTGATGTGTCTGGGCTGGATGTGTTTGTTGGTGATGTGTCAGCTGCAGAATGAGTGCAAGCTCTCCATCTTTTCCATATAATCCGCCGGGCGCAGCTGCTGCGCTGGCACCGTGAAGCGAAAGCGAAAGCACCAAGATGGACCTCCATGAAAATTTTCAATTTTCATTTCTTCCGCCAGCGCTACTGCTTTCAGTCTGAGGATGGTCTCATTCACGTCCGCAACTCACAGGTGCTTCACACGCCCCCTTCTCCCTTTACGTCCGCCTTACATTACCGTAATACAGGTAATAGATACGGCACACCGTTTCATTGGGCGCGCAGCACATTTTTAAAAAGAAAAAAGAATTTTATGTGCGCCTTATGGTTGCAAAAATACGGTATATAGGTTAATGTAGAAAAACGGCTATTTTGCAAAATAGCCGGCTAATATGCAAAATAACCGTCAGGGCGGCTAATGTAGAAAAACGGCAATAGCCGGTTAATGCTTTGGATGTGTCAGGCCCGACACTTTTTCAGGGAGTGTAACGTTATTCTTCTTCAACAGCCATAAACAGCCTTGTCAACAACAAGCATGTGCAGCAGATGGGCTTCTTCCATTGGCTGCTACGCACCAACTGCACTGATTGGCGACTGTAAGTGACCGGTTTGAAGCGCGAATTTCATCCATTCAACTGAACTGTAGGCTATTCTATAGTAACTGGACTCTATCTACCAAATTAATTACGTTTGCTTAGTTTGTTTTGGTTTCATCAATTTGTGCAAATGGAGGAGGAGAGACCTCATCTCATCATGCGCGCGCTTCGGGTTTGTGCGATTCGGGTTTAGGACCTTCACCTTCCATGAGAGAGACGTAACAACTGTTTGTCTGTTTTGGAGGTGCAAAGAGAAGGTGGAATAGATGTTTCCTCACAAAGACTGTCACACTGGATATTTACAGTACATTTCCAAGACCTATAAGGCTGGTAGAGCGGATGCTTTGCCACCTCGGTGGCAACGCTCTATTCTGGGGTGCCAATGACGTGATCTGTAGTTTGCATTATTCGTTTCGGAATACTCAATTGAGGAATATACTGCATGGGATTTGGACTCAGAATAATTGCTATAATTGCCATGGCATACTCCTGTCAGCTCGAGACAATTGTATGGAGCTGACTGGAGCATCGAGACTGGAGAGATGATAAAAAATGTGATTTCCGCGCACCATGAGCTTAAAAATGTATGTACTTTGCAAAATAGCCGTTTTTCTACATTAGCCGTAACATATATATATATTATATATATGCATTTTTGATATAAAATATATACGATATATCTTTAAATATATCACATATATTTATTTTATTAATATATATACATACATACATACCCATTTTTTTTTTTTTTCTTTTTGGGGGTGAGGGGTGACATCTGCTGCTAGTCCAAGACGCGAAAAACATATGGAAACGCACAAAGAGCACTGGAAATCTGCAAGAGAAAAAAACAAACAGACATGAACAGGCAGAGACACGAGCAGCAACTATCCCAGGTTCCGGGACCCAATCACAGCTAGGCTAGGCTACCGCGACTATCTAAACCCCAAAACTGTGGAGCGAGCATGCAGGTGAACGAGCACCACGAGCACTGTTTTTTTTCTCCCTGTGACTTTTGAGTTATTTGTGAAGAAGTTCTGAGTTCCCTGTGAAGAAGGTTTTTTGTTCCCCGTGGGAGTTTTTCTGTGTTTTTCTATTAAACTACACCTTGTTTTGGCTAAAGTTTAACCCGGTTTTTTGTCGTGCGATTGGGTTCAGAGAGAACGACCCATAACACTTTTATTGTTGTAATCTGTGCTTTAAATAAATCTGACATTGTTTATTATAAAACAGACTGATTTATTGCTTGTGTAGTTGAAAAATACATGAGAACAGGACCTTGAAAAAATAATCACATATTAAATCACAATCGCAATATTGAGGAAAAAAATTGCAATTAGATTATTTTCAAAAATCCTTCAGCCCTATTAAAGCTTGTTGAAATTTGATCGTTTGTCCTTACACATGCCTTGGGAGAGCTATATAATATCTTTATCCAGTCGATAAAAGATTTGCCAAATCCAAATTTGTGTAAAGTTGTCAATAGAAATTTCCCGATCGAATGCTTTTTCTGCATCTAGAGATATAATAGTCATTTCCTGTTTATTGATATTCAAATGATCTATAATATTAAGTAGTCTACGAGTATTAGTAGAAGAGTGTCTGCCCTTAATAAAACTTGTTTGATCTGGTGTTTCAGAACATTCAATATATTCATATTTGTATAAAAATGTATCTGTGATTTACAGTGAACGACAATGAAACATTTTTTTAGCTTGTAAACATCATATATATTACTTCCTTTTCTCTCCCATCGCTTATTCCCGATTCCAAATGGAAAAAAATCCCAACAAGACTGAATATTAAAATAACCAATAACGTAAATAACGCCTAATAAAAGTCTGTATGTCAGTATCTGTGCTGACCATTTCATCATAAACAGAATCCTGTAAGAACAAGCATGTGATTGGAAATAACAATTCACTGTTCTTGAGGTGGACGTAAGTGAGCGCTTGGTGGTAGCAGATGCCCAACAAATGAGAATCATTTTTTATTATTAATATATATTGTAATATATTAATATATATTAATATTTTAGTAAACTTGAGAATTAATTTTCTCCCTGATCGGCATGATTTTGATAAGCTGCACCCTCTTTATGCCGTGCATAAGGCTGAGTATTCTCCCAAAACACTTAATCTTTTATTTCATCAATTCCCAAAACAATTTGCCAGCAGATTTGTGGATTACCAAGGTGCTTTTTGGGAGGATTCAGGCACAAAGCAATGTTTTTGGTTTTTGGGGGAGGGCAGCAGCCTGCACTCCCAAAATTGAACACTTCTTGTTCAATAGATTACATATCATGAACAGAGACGTGTTTGGAATTGGAGGAAAACAGTTTCTACATTAACAACAATTAAAATATGTAATATTTAATCAAATCAAAGATAAAAACATCACGAAAATCACAAATTAAAAAAAAAAGAATCTACAAACTTTGATCCAGTGGTGATACAGAATCAGGCCTCCTGATAATCAGATGGGAAAGTGATTCAACAATCCCTCCCAATCCTAATTTCAGGACAAAAATCTGTAATAATATCTTTTCTATGACAAAAACAAAACAAAATTAAAGCTGCAAGCAGCGATGAACGGGCTCTCGCACCCTTGTGCACGTTCAGGCTGCAGTGGAAGCTTGTATGACTTGATGTAGATTATTCAGGCCTGGGCATTTATTGGATGACACCACCCACGACTCTCTATATAAAACCATTCAAAAGTTATGGCAGAAAATAGGGACTATCAAATATCGACCAATCAGAAGAAGGGGCGGGGTTAATTTGCACCAATTATGTTCAAGGACTCAAAACCGAGTCCGATGACACCACCCACAAGTCTTTATGTCAAACCGCAGGAAGTTTTTTTCTGTATGGACCATTCAGATGATGGGGGGGCGCGCTTTTTGGCGTCTATCGTCATAGTAATGCGCGTCGTCGCAGGATGGAGATTTTGATGTATAACACACCTGGATGCACGTTACGGTTCGGGCGAAGAAGCGGCCGAAGGAATGGCATAAATTGCGCCAAATTTACACGATTAATTCAACATGGCCGACTTCCTGTTTGGTTTCGGCCATAGCGGCAAGAAACTTTTCTTTAAGTTGCAACATGATACAGGTATGTACCAATTTTCGTGCATGTACGTCAAACCGTATTGTGGGGCTTGAGGCACAAAGTTTTCTAGGGGGCGCTGTTGAGCCATTAGGCCACGCCCATTAATGCAAACCATTAAATATCAAACTTTTCGCCGGGCCTGGCGTGCAAAATTTGTTGACTTTTTGGGGCACGTTTAGGGGGGCAAAAAGGCCGTCATTTCGTCAGAAAAATAAAAACGAGAAAAAAATAAAATAAAAATTCCTACAGATACAATAGGGCCTTCACACTGTAAATGCTCGGGCCCTAAAAAAGTTACAGAATCCCTTTATCATCATTGTTGTGTAAACTAAGTCATTTTACTGAATTTACCAATCTCTCCCAATTAAATATAGAAGTCAGTCCTTCTTACTCTAACCCATCCCCAAGAAAGCAATTCTTCTTAATTGGAAATCCAAAACCTATTTGCACATCAATCATTCGACCAACCTACGGAATATATAACACTTGAAAAAAATACCATTTACTTGTAGAAATAGATTAGCTGTTTTCATTAATATCTGGAAACCTTTTATTGCCTAACTCCAAATGAAACATACAACTGAGCCTGGATCTGTTGCACATTTCAAAAGTAATTGATACAATACGAGTGACAACACACTGTAATATCTTCTGTCACTCTGCATGCAGCTGCACCACTTTCTATTAACTTAATGATAACCTTTCTGACCTGATGTGACTAGATGTGCTCACCAGTCCTCATTGGTCATTAAGTCGGTGTGTGTGTGTGCGATATGGTCACGGTGGCCTTGATTATTTCCTTCCTCCTTTCTCCCCACTCTCCCTTCTCTCGCCGGCTACGGTTGAGGGCTCAGCTCCTGGTGGACGGTGGTGGGTTTTCCCTGGGACCTGGTGGTACTGCTGGATGCTTGGGTGGCTCCTGCTGACCTGGTACCTGGACTCCTGGGGGAATCCCTGGCCAGATCCCCACAAGATGTGGTGATCCGAAGGGATGTGGGGTGGCTGTAGACCCTCACCCATGGGTCCTGTATAGGGATGGGAATTGATACGATTTTTTTCTTGCCACAGTACATGAAGAGTAAATCACTGAATCTTGTATTACTTTGTGGGGAATAAGCCTCTCTCTCTCGACAGAGTGTGTTCTTTTTCGTTGTAGAAAGATCAAGAACCATTTGGGCTTTTTGCGTTTTCTCTCTTAGCGTAGGGGGGGGGGACCATGCAGAGGAAATATCCTTCAGCAGTTTTCCATGAAAGTGAACACAATCACAGATGAACGGCGACACAATGCACCAATCACAGTTCAACTGCAGTAAATTTGAATGACAATGTCACTCTGAATCTATAAACATGTTATAATTCAAATAGCATTTTTTGCCTGCAATTCAGAAAACGTAGAAGAGAATTGACTTTATTTACCCCTTGCAGGGAAATGATTTTGCCACAGCGCCACGTTGGATTTGCAGAGGGGGGACATAACCAGTACTTGAGTTGTAAAACAGTATCAGGGGGGTTGGTGGATTTTATCATATGGGGACAGATAATTTGTGCTGATTACAAATATTATAATATATTACAAATAATAGCAGTGACCAAAACACCTGCAGAAATACTGCAGGAATGACATAGCAGCAGTTAAATGCAGCCTTCTGTAAGCTTTAAATATCCACTGGGCTTACATCAAATACATCAAAACACAACAATAAAAAACACTTTTCTGAACTTATCAATATGACTCTGTCCTTCACAGGATAAGTTAAATGGATCACTGCAAAAACTCAAAATCTTAACAAGAATATTTGTCTTATTTCTAGTTAAAATGTCTCATTTTAGTGAAAAAAAAATCTCATTACATTTAAAACAAGACTCATCATTGGAAAAAAACTACAATTTTCACCTGTTTCAAGTAAATTTTTTCTTGAAATAAGTAGAAAAATCTGCCAGCGGAACAAGATTTTTTTGCTTGTAATAAGAAGATAAATCTTTTCCCCACTGGCAGATTTTTCTACTTATTTCAAGTGAAAATTTACTTGAAACAGGTGAAAATTGTCAAATAAGTTATTTTTCTGGTGTTATTTTTCTGGTGATGACTCTAAATGTTGAAATAGCAGTAAAACCACATTCATTGATGAAATGACATGAGGGATGGAAAGGGGGGATATTTTGACCGTTTTTATTTCTGGGGGGGATGCCCTCCCCACTCATCCGCCCTCAACTCCAGTACTGCACATAACCAGTCACCATGATGACCTGAACTCCCTGGGTAGATAGTATGGTCGAAGTCCAGCAGCACAAAGTTCAGTCAAAGATTTGCTCCTTGATATTGACATGAGTAGGATTGCACCAACGGTCGTCCACTGGAACGGAGAGCCCCTTACCTTTGTACCTGCTGCTCTTGGCCCAGTCTCTGTCGGCTGTTTGGTGTGAAAGCCGGCAATGGAGACATTGTGGTCGAGAATATCATGGTGCAGACACATTCCTGATCGATTGATTCTTGATCGATTCAAATTTCAAGAATCTATTCTCATTCTTAAAATTCAGAATCGATTATCAAGATTTGATTCAATGTTGATTTGGGTTAGTGTTATTAAAACAGTTTTTTGAGCTGTTGCATGAATGATATGACTGTGTAGTTATGCAACATATGAATACTAGTATTATATTGAGATTCAACAGCAAGTATTGGCAGCTAATGGTGCTGTAAAGGCCGGAAGAAATCAGTTTTAATTTTTCCCCCATTCCGTTTTTATTTTTTCCTTTTTCTGTCTTTTTCGGTTTTTAATTTTTGAGAATTAGGTTTTTCGCATTTTATGCAAATGTAACCCCAAGACAGTATATAAAGTAATGAAATATAGACAATTTATGCAATTATAACTGAAATCTTTAATGTTTCATACCTTTAAACATATTTAAAGGCAAAAATATGGCACCAGTTATTCTCTAGTCCAACAAAACATTCCTTTTTTGGGCATAAACAAAAAAATACCAAAAGTTGTAATGTAATGATGAAAAAAAAAAATCGATCTTTAGATATACAAATCGATTTTTAGGAATTAATATGAGAATCGATTTAGAATCAGAAAATCGTTTTTTTCAACACACAGGGGGAGGCACATCTTAAACCTCCACTTTTCTAACCTCCGTTGCCTCAACCCGTCATCTTTTTTCCTGCTGCTTCGATCCTCCTCTGCGTCCCGGATGTGTTTTCCTCCGTAACTCCGCTGGGACGTCTGCAGGTCTCGCTGCCGGGCCGGCCGGCCTCGGGTCGATCAGCTGTTTCTGAAGTAAACAATCCGATCAGCATGGAATCGCTTGCAGTATTATCACATTAAGTTAATCTGACAGTACGTACCTAACCAGGCCGCTCTGCTCTACATGCATGCTATGATTTTCTCAAACATCTCATACTGTATGACAGTTTGGGCTCAAGCAGCTCCCACGGCCACCAAACATTCTATTCCCTATATAATCAAACTTTAAAGATATAATATTACGACTTTATTCTCGTAATATTACGAGTTTATTCTCGCAACATTATGACTTTATTCTTATATTATACGAGTTATTACAGTAATGCGTGGCCACGCATTATTTAATTTTTTTCAAATGTCACCAGAGGGGCTCCGTAGTAATCAGACATATCTTAGCAACAAAAATATCAAACATTGTCAACTTACTCTTGTTTTCTCAAACTCCTTTTGATTTGTTGAAATACCTGTAAATTGTCATCGCCATGATTAAGTTTGTCATCAGTTATGTTGCAATCAGGAACCAAGCTTTTAAGTACAGCAAGTACAGCTTTATCACAATTGTTGGAACTACGGTTTCCAGAGACAATTATATCGTACCTGTTTGTTTCCAACAGTGTAAGCTGCTAAAATAATCAGAACTAACTCAGACAATAAACTGACTGGCCTTTTAAAAGCTGTATGAAGTATCTTGAGTTCATGCTGATCCAAAACAAATGAGAATCCATGCACATTGTTAAAAATACAATTTTATATATTTTTTTTCTCTTTTTGTGGTTATTCTTTAAAAACATTAGGAATGGGTGATATTTTACCGTTCACGATAAACCGTCAAAAAAATTCCCCACAGTAAGAATTTGTATCTCACGGTAAAAATGATAAATTCATGTTGATGACGTTTTTGTGTAAAACTGATTTATGGTTCTGTGTTAAATCCACGCACAACGTACGTGAAGGAAGGAAGGAAGGAAGGAAGGAAGGAAGGAAGGAAGGAAGGAAGGAAGGAAGGAAGGAAGGAAGGAAGGAAGGAAGGAAGGAAGGAAGGAAGGAAGGAAGGAAGGAAGGAAGGAAGGAAGGAAGGAAGGAAGGAAGGAAGGAAGGAAGGAAGGAAGATGGATAAGGAAGCAGGAAGGAAGGATGGATGGAAGATGGAGGAAGGAAGGAAGGAAGGAATGAAGGAAGATGGAGGAAGGAAGGAGGAAGGAAGGAAAGAAGGAAGGAAGGAAGGAAGGAAATTAGCAAGAAAGAAAGAAAGAAAGAAAGAAAGAAAGAAATGAAGGGAAAAAAGAAGGAAGGAAGAAAGAAAGAAAGAAAGAAAGAAAGAAAAAAAGAAAGAAAGAAAGAAAAAAGGATACATTCCCATTGATGACGTTTTTGTGTAACAAACATGGTGGATCTGAGAGTGAGATAGATTTATAGTTACAAAGATGGAGTTGAATTCGTATTTTTTTTATCGTCATTTTTATCGTTATCGGGATAAATGCCAGAAATTATCGTGATACATTTTTTAGTCCATACCGCCCATCCCTAAAACACATACACTTGTTGTTTGTTTTTATGCCAATTTAACATGACCAGAACCCACATCTGCCTTGTAAATAGTTAAAACCCTCCAGTCCTTTCTCTTGTTTTATTGATGAGAAAGACCACTATGTGAACCGCCAGAAGTGTTTTCTGACAAACACATTCGTGGAGACCAAGTCTGTATAATTAATGTATAGCCTCTGTAATTAATCCTGTTTTATTGGCACATACTGAGTGATTTCACTGTGAGCGCTTGTTGTTTTTTGTTTCTATTAGGGAATTTGCACGTTGGAAGGTGAGGAACACTGCGATCGAGAGAAGGGACCTCATCCGGAACCCCGTGCCACTTATGCCAGACTTCCAGCGTAGCGTTCGCTTGCTGGGCCGCAGACCCACAACCCAGCAGTTCATCGACACCATCATCAAGAAATATGGAACCCACATTCTCATCTCAGCCACCCTGGGAGGTAAGAGAGGTTCACTTGTTTCATTTATTCTCCTCTCTGCTCGATTAACACTTCTTACTTCACACTGATTTACTTTGAACTCATTGTTTGTGCATTACTAACATGGTTTCATGTCAATGAAATACTTCATAAACTGGCCCAAACAGAACTATTGTCTAAGAAAAATAACAATAACATTTGTGTAGAAAAGTTTAACTTGAGAAGAAACTGCTAATACTTAGACATGACTATAACGTAAAATGTATTACGGTACTTAAACCTTAATGATAGAGAAAAAGATGTGCATTTCATTTTCAGTACAAAATAATTGAAAAAAACAAACCACAAATTATATTAATTTATACGGACAAGCCATTTTTGAAGATGCATTTATCTGGTTGTAAGTCTCTTGGCTTGGCTTTGCGAACGAAGATTTTATGAAGGGGGCTGTCCACGTCGACTGCAGGCACGCTCGTGGCTGACAAGCCCGATGCGGGACAGACAGGTCCGGCCGCAGCGGCTGCAGTCAAAGGTCACGTCAGGTACAGCTGCTGAGGCTTCCAGGTTCTTCCTCCTGCGGCGTTTCTCCTTCAGGTTCTCTGTGCGGTAGTCCTCAAAAGCGGTGACAGCCTGGTGGACGGTGCGGCGCCAGGCGTCACGGTCAGCAGCGAGAGTGGACCACTGGTGGTGGTCAATGTGGCAGGCACCGAGGGTTGTAAGTAGTGGTGGGCAAAAATATTGATATGGCAATATATCGCGGTACTTTTCCAAATGATTCAATATCGATATTCAAAATTTGAATATCATTTTTTTTTTTTTTTTAATTTTAATTTTAATTTTTTTATCCCTGATTTTTTCCCATTTCATCACCCAGTGCTCCTACCTAAGTGACAGTCCTGGGCATTGCCACTCTCTACCAATCCCGGGAGGGCCCTGCACTGAGCTCAGGTTTTATTTCACGTTTTATTTCATTTTATAATTTATTTTTTATATAACACAATTGCCTGTCCTTAAAAAATGAAAAATAATGGACAGAGGTTTATTTATTTATGGATTTATATCTATACTGACTGATCACTGTGCCTGTCCTTGGTTTTAGTTCCATCTTTCTTGTGTTTATTATCATTTGCCACATAATTAAAGCAACCTCATACTAAATTTAATGTTAATTTCATATGATGTAAATAATATGAAAAACATATACAAAAATGTTGTAACTTTAGCTTGAATAGTTATAATAAAATATTGTTTTGACTCAGTTTGTCCCATGAATTGTCACTATAATCTGATGAACGTGCAACTCAGATTTTAAGATCCATAAAGCTTTTTACAGTTTTCAGCAAACTTTATATATTGCAATATATCGCAAAATTTGGATATCGCAATATCATATCGTATTGTGACTCAGGTATCGTGATGTGTATTGTATCGAGAGGTCCTTGGCAATACCCACCCCTAGTTGTAAGACTCACAGCTCGATCTCCAAGTTGCTCAAAAGCTGAACTACAGGAGAGAAGGCAGAGTGGATTAAAGTAATACTCTAAACATCTATCCTTCAAATCAAGAACAATGAGAGAAATTTACAGTAATTTAAGAGAGATTTTCAGTTTATGCATGTATGTTACAAAATCAAAAAACTAACAATATGGACGTCTCTTCAAGAAATGTGTGGAATGATAAACATATTCAAGCAATATGACTTTAGCAAAACATATTTAAGATTTAGAACAGGGGTGTCAAACTCATTTTGCTTCGCGGGTCGGATTTGACCAATTTCTTTCTCGCAGGCCGCACGCTCAAAATAACAAAAACGGTGCAATTTTTTTTTTTTTCAAATTCTTTTTTTTTTTTACTATTGTTATCTAATCCTATATCAGTTTAGTTAATTTTAAAGGAAATGTGCACTTTGTTTACACTCTAATTATGTAAAATATATTTCTTCAGGATCTTTTCTTGAAATTTCTCGTTTTTTTTCAAATTATGTAAGATACTTTTAATATAATTTTACAAAGAAACAGAAACAAGTATGTGTTTTTATGTTTCGCTTTTTTATAGGAAATTTAATTAAAAGTAAAATCTTTCTTATTACATCCCAGAGTGTTTCTTTGGCTACGTTCACACTGCAGTTCCCAAGTGACCCAAATCCGATTTTTTGCTCATATGTGACTCAGATCCGATTTGTTTATGACAGTGTGAACAGCACAAGTCACATGGAATCTGATCTTTTCAAATCAGATTCAGGTCACTTCCATATGTGGTTCTAAATCGGATACAGGTCTGATGTTTTGCAATGCGACCTCAGTGTGAACAGCCAGGTCGGAATTAATGCGACTTTGACGTCACACGCAGAGCCCCGAGCCGCGGGGGAGACACGGGAGACGGCGGGGGTCCCTCCGGGCCGCCTCCGCCTCTCCTCCTCCCCTCCCACCGCTCACCTCTTTTCCCCTTACGAACTCAGATCAGACGAGACAACCCGCTGAATTTAAGCATATTACTAAATAAAGAAGCTGAGGATTCAAATCAGCGAAGCGGTCGTGGTCGCATAACCTGCCCGTTTTACAACGAGCTGGACCGTGTGTTAGGTGATAAACCCAGCTGAACGCCGGAGAGCAGAGCTGACACTCCGGGGAGCGGAGCTAGAGCCCTGCTATAGCGGGACTGTTTTCTTCATCCCGCTCCCGCTGCATTTCTGACCAGAAATGCAGCGGGAGCGGGATGAAGAAAATGATGAAGAAAACAGTCCCGCACCCGCAACGTGTGTGTTCCACTCCCGCCCGCGCCCGCAGTGTTTACATCCGCTCCCGCCCGCTCCCACAAAACTCTGAGAATTCATGCCCGCACAATGATAGAGATGCAAGAGAAACGTCCTTGACAAATCTATCTGATTTAATGTTAACATGATAATTGTGGAGCTTGATGGATAATTGGCAGTTCACAGGCACCTGTGATGCAAATCCATCATTGTGATCATCACACGCCTCTGCGCATGCGGGTCAGTTCAGGGCCGCGATGCGTTCACACTCGAGTCGGATATAGGACACATTTTAAATGTGAACAGCCACACAAAAAAATCGGATATGGGAAAAAATCGGAATTGAGCATTAAGGACTGCAGTGTGAACGTAGCCTTTGTGATTTAGAGATTTTTCCAGTACAATTAAGTGTATTTATTTTTAAAAAATGGCGCGGATATTTACGCCAGTGTGCCGAAAAAGTCAGCACTTCTCTTTTAACTGTTTTACTTTGTCACTATCCTCGTATTCAAAACTGAAATTATCCGATTAAATATCTTCTATCATCTTTTTTAGCAGTGATATTTTTCCTGCGAAAATATATAATAGTAGTCAGTTAATAAAAATAAACAACCGTCTATAAAGAAATAAAATCGGCAAATGCATTCTAGAAAACTAAAAAAAAAATCGAAAACTGCTCTATTTGTGGAATAACGATGGATTTGTAGAAGAAATATATTATCGGATATGCTGCGATTCATGGCAATTATTTAGGCCTTCCTTTTTAGTAAATTAACATTTAGTTTTTTTTGCGTTGGAAACTTATCGCGGGCCGCATGAAAATCTCTCTCGGGCCGCACATTTGACACCCCTGATTTAGAAGCTTATGAAAGTGGAAAATGTAACCAGGATTCATGTAATCTGGATTGAAGGATAGCATCTGAAGAGATGACTTGTGCAGGACTCACTCGCTATTGGCCAAAAAGAAAAGCCGCCGTCTTTTCCATTTCATATTGCACAGGTTTATTATCCATCAGGACAGTTGTTTCCACAGTTACTGCATCTCATCCTAATTCAATGTTTCTCATTAGTGAAAAGGCAACACATATTGCAGCATCCTTATGCATAATTTTGGAAGTAAAACGTGACTGTGAGCTGACATCTGACTTGTTATGATTTATCTGAAGTAATTTATTTGAACAAATTACCAGTTTCTGTCTAAAGCACTGACGATATCTCATGCAAATGGGAGACATTAAAATATGGGGTAAAAAGATACCACACAAACAACAAGACATGTTTTCCAGCTCAAAAATAAACCCTGCATTAGGCGTCATCAAATCTGACGATTCAATTCTTCTCATCTGCATCTCTGAAGCGCCGAATCATCATCTCTCGAGACACTTCAACAGTACAGTTCAACTGGTTCCAAAGTAGTCCAACTAATACAAAGCCAAGAAAAAAACAATAATAATGATTGCTTTGCTGGAGACTCCACTCCCCCGTCCTGTATGCAAATATACAACTGCATGATTTCCACCTGCAACAACCAAATGTGTTCTTGTGTTTTGTAACTGTGGGAGGCAGCAATAAACTAAAACGCTATTTTTTTTCAACCTTTTCTTTAACGGATGAACCACACATGTACAACAGTTTAATGGCAATTGGAAAACATCTACAACATGGAAGATAGCAAAATGCTTCACTTAATCAAAACATAAATGGGGTATATCAATAAATGTTGTGTTCTTGTTAGGATTCTTGTTTTAATATAATACTGCATGAATGAATATGAGCTTCCTACGCAGACATGCCAGTTATGTTAGGCTTCAATGTGACACATCCATCCCTTGTTCATGAAATCTTATTAAATGTGAGTAGAAATGTATAAACACATAAATAAAACCTACCACGGATAATTGATTAATTATACTGTATAGGGCTGGGGATCGATTCAAATATCAATAATTGATTCGATTCCGATTCTTAAGATTCAGAATCGATTATCACGATTCGATTCGATCCGATATTGATTTGGGTTAGTGTTATTAAAACTGTTTTTTCAGCTGTTGCATGAATTATATGACTGTAGTTATGCAAAATATTACTACTAGTATTATGTTGAGATTCAACAGCAAGTATTGCAGCTAATGATGCTGTAAGGACCAATCAGCTCCCAGAATGCTGATAGAACTGCTTTCAGAAACATCGTGGGTCAGAATTACCAAACAGATCCAGGGAGGAAACAGAGACGGATGAAATCGGTTTTATTTTTTCCCCATTTATGAGAAATTTGTTTTTAACATTTATGCAAATGTAACCCCAAGACAGTATATAAAGCAAAGAAATATAGACAATTCATGCAATTATAACTGAAAACTTTAATGTTTTCATACCTTTAAAGGAGCCGTCTGTAAGAAATGTCCAAAACTGGTACTGCAGTCACTTTCAAAATATTGTTGAGCGGCGTGTACCCTCCCCCTCCTCCCCCCGACCAGAGGTTGCCAGGTTGGCTGCAGAATGCAGCAGGAACGTAGGCTGCCATGGCTGCGATAATTAGAGCCGAGCTGGCAACCCGGATGCCGAAACAATACTGACTTGGTGATTGGGAGATAGGTGGAGGGTGGAGCTTCAGAAACAATACTGACTTGGTCATTGGGAGATAGGTGGAGGGTGGAGCTTCAGAAACAATACTGACTTGGTGATTGGGAGATAGGTGGAGGGTGGAGCTTCAGAAACAATACTGACTTGGTGATTGGGAGATAGGTGGAGGGTGGAGCTTCAGAAACAATACTGACTTGGTGATTGGGAGATAGGTGGAGGGTGGAGCTTCAGAAACAATACTGACTTGGTGATTGGGAGATAGGTGGAGGGTGGAGCTTCAGACCAAAACAAAAAATGACAACATAAACATCAGTTGAGGGCTGCAACTCCTCTTTTTAAACTGGAATATCCTGGCTTGAGTGCTGTTGTCAGTGACATAAGTATTTGAAATTAACATGACATTTTATGATTCGTTTTATTATTGCTCTTACATACAGCTCCTTTAAACATATTTAAAGGCAAAAACAAGGCACCAGTTATTCTCGTGTCCAACAAAATATTCCTTTTTTGGGCATAAAAAAAAAGTACCAAAAGTCGTAATGTAATGATGAAATTTTTTTTTTTTTTTTTTTAAATCGATCTTTAGACATATGAATCGATTTTTAGGAATTAATATGAGAATCGATTTAAAATCGGATAATCGATTTTTTTTTAACACAGGCCTAATACTGTATATTCCCATCCAGGGGTAGCCGTATACAGAGATTTCTACCTCTGGCTGTTCAAAAAAGAGACAGGGAGAGAATAAAAGTTGTCAAACATGATGATAGAGTCAATTTAAAAAAAAAAAAAGAACTAGGATACAGCCGTGAAAAGAGGTGACTTAGATGTGGTTTATTTAAAGTTTGTTGGCCCAAAAACTTTGTGCCCTTTCTGTAGGTCCAACAAATCAATCTGCGGACAAAAGGGACTCTTTTTTTACGTTATAAATTGGAAGCAGTTTCTCTCCTTCGCCTGCTGCTTCTGAACCCAGATGGTTTATCAGCACTTTAGTGAACCGAGTGGCATTTAAAGAAATAGGATCTTAATTTTATATTTCTAAATTATTTAATTTCAAAAACATATATTTCAAAAGTACGGAAGAGTATTAGGGCCAGGCAGGAGAAAAATAAAAATAATATTTTAGAGGAGGAAGATTTTTTATTTTTTTTATTATGTACTTCGAGAAAAAAGTCGAAATGTCGAGATTAATGTTGAAGTACAATTTCGAGAAAAAAGTTGAAATGTTCAGATTAATGTTGTACGACAGAGTATTAGGGCCAAACTAAGACAAAAAAATGGAAATTACGAGAATAAAGTCGTAAAATTACGAGAATAAAGTCATAATATTACGAGAATAAAGTAATATTTTGAAAATAAAGTCATAATATTACAAGAATAAAGTAATATTTTAGGAATAAAGTCGTAATATTACAAGAATAAAGTCGTAATACTAAATATATTATAAATATATAAATATAACTTCACAAGATGCTCAATATTCCTCATTTTAACACAGAGAGAAGATGCTCTTCCTGTTAGAGTTCTCATAAATTATATTCTAATAATATTACAACTTTATTCTCATAATATTACGACTTTATTCTCCATAAATTACGTATTTATTCTCGTAATATTACGACTATTCTATTACGACTTTATTCTCGTAATATTACGACTTTATTCTCATAATATTACGACTTTATTCTCATAATATTACGACTTTATTCTCGTAACATTATGACTTTATTCTTGTAATTTTATGACTTTATTCTCGTAATTTCCAATTTAATTTTTTTCTGTCTTAGTTTGGCCCTAATACTCCATCGTACAAAAGGTATCTCCACCATGTGAATATATGTCCAAACACTACATTTACATTGTAATAATAATATTTATGTGCAGAACTTATGTACACGAGCTCAACTTCGGGGCTACTAATATTTTCATGAATGCCGAAATGCGTAAATTTCACTCTGAAAACAGTTTGATAAATGAGGCTTACGTATGTTTCCTGAATTAGGCGAGTTTTTACACGGCTAAGAGAAGGTCAGCACCCTTTTTCTGATGGACACTTTCTTTTGGATGCACTTTCCAAAGAGCTCTGCTGTCCAAATTTAAACATAAATTACTTGTTTCTGACATTTTCTTATTTTATACCAAGCACAAAGTAAGCCAACCATGATTACACACCCAACTGTGTTTGAAAGATGTAATTAGTAAGATAAGCAGCTATGTTCCTCAAACCCCATATTATGTAATTGTACTGTAAGCATGATTGCCAAGTAGGGTAGCGACTCGATTTATGTTAAATGCTTTACAGCTTCGTGATCTCAGAATCACCGCCTTGAAAAATAGTCACAATGCTCGTTTCCTTGAATGTTCAAAGTTGGAGGTCCATACTTGCTCAAGCAATCTGGAAAATATCATAGACATACATTATAGAAATACAGAAATATACTGTATTTCTGGTTTACAGACTACTACTATAAAATCATTTTACGGATGAATACCGTAAAAATTACGTTATACTGCTGGTGTCTCTGCTGCCAGCTCTTTACTGTTATTTTACAGGAACATTTCTTACAGTGATACATAAAATGGCAATACAGTGGTGATCCAATATTATCCTGTTTTTCGTGAAATTTTCATGCAAAAACTTTGTTCTGTCTTTAATAAAATAGTAATAATGGTCTTCATGTTGGTACACTGGAATGGCGTTTGTGTGCAGTGGCATCATAAAGCCTTAATATTGTCAAATGCCAGAAACAATTAATCTCTATCAAATGAAAATTTATTATTTAGGGCCTTTAAAATCCACAAATCCTTATCCATGAGCACATTAACTTATAAGTCTCTCCAAACCCAACCAAGAAACTACATTTTCTCAACCTACCCAACTCATTTAACACTTTGAAATCACAGTTTTTAAATCATTGTAATTGTGCAGTGATGCTGAAATACGTCTCCTTCTTTCACCCTTCACCCGGACGTCTGCTCTGGGAGTCTGTAACTCAGTAAACGTGCTTAGCCAAGGACTTTGAGAGCAAACCTCATGTTTTGATTGTTGAAGACTAGGAATGGGTGATATTTTACCGTTCACGATAAACCGTCAAAGAAATTCTCCACGATAAGAATTTGTATCTCACGGTAAAAATGATAAATTCCCTTTGATGTCGTTTTTGTGTAAAGCTGATTTATGGAAGGAAGGAAGGAAGGAAGGAAGGAAGGAAGGAAGGAAGAAAGGAAGGAAGAAAGAAAGGAAGAAAGCAGGAAGGAAGGAAGGAAGGAAGTGATGCACCGATTGTTCGGTAACCGAAATTGTTCGGCCGAAAATGGCAAAAAAACACTTTCGGTGTTCGGTGGAATAAGTGGAAGTGGAAAATAGACTGGCCGCTCCGTAACTGTTGCACCACAAACATAAATCGTTGGCCAACCAAAAACTAACCACATAAGAATTTAACTAACATTCACCAGCAGGTGGAACCAAAACAACATAAATCAATCTATTACAGGTGCGTTTAGATGAGGAAATCAAACAGCGAAGAGCGTGGAGTGAAGTGGTGTGGTGCAAACATTTTAAGTTATTGTTCTTTGCTGGTAAAATGTCTGCCGGAATATTTAAGAGATGCTGGGAAATTAAAAAATGTTCAGTTTTTTATGTTCAACAAATGTTTTCTACCTTGTAATTTTGTAAAAGATTTTTTTCTTTTAAAAGCATGCCTAAATCAAATTTATTTGATTTATGCAATGGTGAAAAAATTGGCAAAATAAATGAAAAACTGCGAAGAACCATGTTCGGTATTCGGCCAAGTGTTTATTATTATTTTCGGTTTCGGTTTCGGTTTCGGCCACAAATTTTCATTTCGGTGCATCACTAAAAGAAAGAAACAAAGAAAGAAACAAAGAAAGAAACAAAGAAAGAAACAAAGAAAGAAAGAAAGAAAGATCAATTCCCGTTGATGACGTTTTTGTATTGGTATTTTTTTTATCGTTATCAGGATAAATGCCAGAAACTATCGTGATACATTTTTTAGTCCATACCGCCCATCCCTATTGAAGACAGCAAGGGACTCGTCTAATGATCAGAGGCACCAAATATTTAAGAGGAAGTGGTGGTTGTAAGTTTCCATACTGTTTGAAAAGCTTGAGGTTTTTGCAGACTGGTTGTCTCTTCTTATTTTCTTTTGGATGTCTGTTTTTTTGTTGTTGTCAAATGCTGGTTTCTGCTGCATTGTTGTATTAGTTTAATATTCCACCGGAAGGCAAAGCTGTTGACTTGCTAGTTTTTAACTGTAAGCTAAATCAGCAGAGGTTTCAGCCTCGACGTCTCCATAGACTGCATCTGTTTTCCTCCAATAAAACTTTCAGCATTGTCTTTTTACAATGTCACAATGTCATGTACGAATCACGTTTTTTTCTTCTGTAAAGGTCATTTGTGGACAATATTCAGTCTTCAGCAATTATAAAAGCAGTTATAGAATGACGTAAATATGTAATATATTTGCTCTATTAGTTGAGTAGAAAGAGAGATAAAAAGAAAGAAAGAGAGAAAAATAGGAATATTCATTTCTTTCCGCTCAAGTGTATAATGGCATTGCTTTTCTAGTTATCATATTACTCATCCTGTACACACATTCTGGGGTTTTTCTAGCTGTGATCTTTAATGGATGATTCTGAGATTGAGATAAAAGTGGCCCTGACTCGTAACTTGAATGAAAAGGCTTCAAGGTTACAGAAAACCTGCCAAGAACAGCGAGGCAGATAAGATGAGCTAACGGTTAAATGTACAGAGAGACAGGAATCACACCAGGTGGAGGAATTCTAGAGGGTTAAAGAGGATGCTGCGGTTGAAACGGATACTGTGCTGCAGAAAGTTTGAATATCCTCCGGTCTTAGTCAGGAGTGGTATCTGGGGCATTCTGCCAAACACAGTTTACTTTATTTCATATGATACGTGAAGCCAATGCTGTACGCTTCTTGGTTATGTTCCCTAATGAAAACTTACAACAAAAGAAGAAAATTAGACACATTATGTCATCTTATGACCATGAATCAGTTTTTTTACCATCTTTCTTGCTTTCTTATGATTCTTTTTTGCACGTCTTTTGAATTTGTGTTATGTATCACGACCCTGCCCTGTAATTTTACCATTTGAAGTGTCATTGGATCAGACAAAAAAAAAGAAAAAATTAGTATACAACTATACAAATTTGCCAGAAATGATATGCTTTTATATGGGGGTATTATTGTTCCAATATTATCTGTGTGTGCGTATCTCAATCTATATCTGGGAGCTAACTGTTTCCCAAGTATATTAGCGTGTGTGAATGAATAAATGAGACGTAAAAGGTACATTTCTTACCTAATTTCTTACTCACATAAAAACAATCCTAACCCTAATAATTTATCAGACTTTATCCTGTGTGTGACAGCAGAATTTGGGGTACAACTTTTTTATTTACATACAAATGTTTATCATTACGAATACGAATAGTTATAACATGGACACATCTTTTTGGAAGTTATCAGAATCAGAATCAGCTTTATTGGCCAGGTTCGAACATTGTCCAACAAGGAATTTGACTCCGGTAATTTCGCTCTTTGGTATTAAAAATAAATAATATCTTACTCCATATGCAACCCGATTACTAAATATCCGACTGAGAGCTACGCGCCGACTAGTGGTGTGAAGGCTGCATTGCTACTGTAGCCTGGCGTGAGCCTGTGAGTCCGAGCTCAGGGCAAAGGAAAAGAACGCACAAATCGTTTTACACACAGATCTTTTTACAGATTTGCCGCGGCAGAAGTGTGTCAAAATCCACGTGTACAAAGACAGCCAATCGAGAGCTCCCGGCTGATTTTTTGCGCACACATGAATATGAATACAGACACACAAATCTTTTTACGCACACACAAATCTGAATACAGACACACAAATCTTTTTACGCACACACAGATTGAGATACGCACACACAAATAATATTGGAACAATAATACCCCCATACTTTTATATATTTTTAGGACTAACTCTGAGTTATATATATATACCTTGTCTGGTATAAAATTAAAATAAAAAGGTTCATAAATGTTTTTTCTGGTGTTTTAGGTAATGACATGGAAATGCAACCCGTTGTCATATTCTCTAATTTCATCCAATCCTTTCTGAAACATTTCTAACGCCAAGCTGCTCATATAAAGTAGCAGTGTCTTGTACGAAGGAAGTGTCGGCACTAACTCTTTGTTTTTCATTTTAAGCCTCAATTAACATAGACTGAGCGAGAAATAAGATATTGCAAAGGTACAGAGGATTGTGTTAAGCTTTCGCAATCACGTAAGCCATCAATGCATCTGCTTTAACAGAGGAATCAGCCGATCAGAACTGAAAAGGTCAAAGAAATCTCATAAACGACAGCAGGTTTATCAGCTGAGAAACACCTTAGATGCTTTTAATTGAGAAAATGTTAGAAGGAAGAAGCAGCGGTAATGAGCATGATTTTCTAGGAGTAGAAAAGGAGTAAGCATTCAGTTACATATGACAAAAAAAACTCTGCCCGACTTGCAAATTGTATGGTGCATGTATCCTTGGATGGAAAAAATATGCTGTGTACAAGTTGTTACATGCCCGTCCTTGCGGGATATATATATATATATATATATATATATATATATATATATATATATATATATATATATACACATACATACACACATACAGGATAGGTTAAACTCGTCGTTCCTCATAATTTGTTGCCTTGGTCTTTTTCTTAGACCTGTTGTGTTATTCAAGGTAATGCTCAAGTTTGGTAACATAAATCTTATAAAAAACTTCTAAACTTATGTTGCAAGTAGTGATGAACGGGCCCTTGTGCGCTCAATTTTCACCAATAAAGGTCAAGGACTCAAAACTAAGTCCGATGACACCACCCACGATTCTTTATATCAAACCATTCAAAAGTTATAGCAGAAAATAGGAACTATAAAATATCGACCAATCAGAAGAAGGGGCAGGGCTTATTTGCACCAATTATGGTCAAGGACTCAAAACCGAGTCCGATGACACCACCCACGAGTCTTTATGTCAAACCATTCAAAGGTTATTGGAGAAAATATGAACTATCACATATGGACCAATCAGAAGAAGGGGCGGGGCTAATTTGCACCAATTATGGTCAAGGTCTCAAAAAATGTCCGATGACACCACCAACGACTCTGTATGTCAAACCATTCAAAAGTTATGGCAGAAAATAGCTTTTTAAAATAAATTATTGAGTCTGATTTTAAGTTTTTATTGCACAATATTCACAATAATGCATATCAATAATGCATAATTGTCTATAGCCCTAATAATAATGAAGTTCTAATATTGATTGCATTTAGGAAAGATATTTTAGGAAACTGCTACATTGAGTTATTGTTTTATCTACTGTGCCTGACTACAGTAAACTGTGAGAAGTTAAAGTAACAACCTAAACAGGATATTATTGTAATTTCCAAATAGTCACAGAAATATGCTGCATTTATTATTTTACTTTATTAGACTGTGAAATAATTGAACAGTATGAATACAGTACAATTACAGTATATTGCTGGCATACCTGCTGCCAGCTCTTTACTGTACATTATAGAAATACAGAAATATACTGTATTTCTGGTTTACAGACTACTACTGTAAAATCATTTTACGGATGAATACCGTAAAAATTGTTCAGACCACGGTCTGAACATTTTAACTTCCCACCACTTAAGAGTGTCTGGCACATGAATGTTTTAAATGAGGCATCAAGGGATGTATATTTCACATGCGATATATTTGACAGCAACCTGAGCGCCGACTGCATGTGGGTTACTTAAAGCTGTTACAGAGATTTTATCTTATTTTTTTACTCAGACTTTGCAACAAAAGGCATCACCACAGTTCAACTCAGTTCTGGAGCTGAAACCGAAATCCACATCAAAACAATTTGACATATGCACTTAACACTTCTGATTTGCCTGCAGCCACAGAGAACAATGATTTGCAGCACAGTATGTGACTAACAAAATTCTTCCTGTGTGTTTAGGAATATATAATGGTGCATCCAAGCCTGTATAATATAAGCGCTGGGGGAGGTTATTGCTCTTAGAACGGAAGTGTGAAGGACAAATTTGCATTTTGCTAAAGCTGTAAGGGATGTATTTGTCCACATATGTCACTTTCTCTCTCTCTCTTTGTCTTGTTTTTGAAATCACTTTTTTGCTTCAAAAGAGAGAACTACTGATTCGCCTCATGATTGTAAACAGAAAGACCTAACAACGGAGATGAGTGACAAAATAAAAGAAAGATTATTTTTTTGAAAGACAATTTTCATGCTGCAGTGCTCATAATTGCACTTTTATTCAAAATATTTTGACTTTAGTTGATAATTCTGAATCAAAGCTAAACTAAAGTGTAATCAATGCACTAAACTACACTGTCAATCCAAATTTTACTAAAGGCTGTCACATTGTTATGATTTATCCAGCAGATGCCAACATATCAAAATGTCTCTAAAATTCTGGTAGAAGCTCAACCATCAATGTTTAATTTTTAATTTTTCTTATTATTTTTACTCATACATACCATACACACCGTTTATTCGTGAGTTTTATAGAACACTTTGTTAATGTATAGATGACTTATGCCGTATTTATTTATTTTTTACCATATTTACATGTACTGTAAAGTTTAATGTAGGTTTGTCGTGTTATTTTGTTTTCTTTCTTTATGTCTTGTTTTTAACTGTATGTTTTAAATGTATTGTTTTTAATTTGGACCCCAGTAAGACTAGCTGTGTTTAATGGCATACATATGTAGCTAATGGGGACTCAAAACTAAGTCCGATGACACCACCCATGACTCTTTATGTCAAACCATTCAACAAATATGGCAGACAATAGAAACTATCAAATATGGACCAATCAGAAGAAGGGGTGGGGCTAATTTGCACCAATTATGGTCAAGGACTCAAAACCATGTCCGATGACACCCCCCACGACTCTCTATGTCAAACCATTCAAAAGTTATGGCAGAAAATAGGAACTATTAGCAATAAACTGAACAGTTCTCTTTGAGGTAGCTTGAACAATCGAGTAATAATAGTGGTAAACTAGTAAAAATTTGAAATAAATAAAAACAGCAGCTCAAGTGTCAACAACCACATAACTTATGGGTCGCATAAGCGGGACGTATTAGATGTTCACTGTCAACACATTTGGTGCATGCACAACATTTTTGCCAACCTCGCCGTACTGCATCCTATGCCAGTGTGCTCCATTGTGCTCATAACTTATGCAAAACCAACCCAGAACTGTTTTGACGTATGCCAGTGCATTCACCAAATGTTTTATAACTAAATTCTAAATCTGCAGTGTGTGAGAAGGCCTTAGTATTGAAGAGCCTTCATGATTAGCCTTTGATACCTTTTAAGACCATCACCAACACCAATATGTCACAAAACAAAAAGTAAACCATTGTGTTTCAATGTTGTTTTAAAGTCATACTGTTAATTGTGAGCATTTTCCTCGTAAAGCTACTTTTTGAAGCAATACCACTTCTAGCCACATAGGCATAATAGTATGACATACAGAGTCGTGGGTGGTGTCATCAGACTCTGTTTTGACTCCTTCACCTCAATTGGTGCAAATTAGCCCTGCCCCGTCTCCTGATTGGTCGATATTTGATAGTTCCTATTTTCTGCCTTAACTTTTGAATGGTTTGACATAAAGAGTCGTGGGTGGTGTCATCGGACATGGTTTTGAGTCCTTGACCATAATTGTTGCAAATTAGCTCTGCCCCTTCTTCTGATTGGTCAATATTTGATAGATCCTATTTTCTGCCATAACTGGATTGGTTTGATTTAGAGAGTCGTGAGTGGTGTCATCGGGCTCTGTTTTGAGTCCTTGACCATAATTGGTGCAAATTAGCCCTGCCCCTTCTTCTGATTGGTCCATATGTGATAGTTCCTATTTTCTCCAATAACCTTTGAATGGTTTGACATAAAGACTCGTGGGTGGTGTCATCGGACTTAGTTTTGAGTCCTTGACCTTTATTGGTGAAAATTGCATGCGCGAGGGCCCGTTCATCGCTGCTTGCAGCTTTCATTTTTTCTTTATTTTCTGTTTTTCCCTTTCTTTTTTATGCTACCTCTTTAGGTTTGCTTTTAATTTTTTTTTGTAATGTACTGTGTATTATGTGTCGGACCCCAGGAAAAATAGCTGCAGTTTTGCTGTAGCTAATGGGGATCCAAATAAAACTATAAAACTATAAACCATTTACCATTTGGTTCTTGGTTACTTGTTTACCGACTCCGAAACAGCACATGTGTTAGGTCAGGTCATGATGGAACCACTACGTGCATACAAAAACAATGAAGATTTTCTTTAATACCTTTCATATTTTTGCTAATGCTTTTTGTACACATGCACACTTGATTTTTAAGTGAAACAGATGTGTTTTTAAATACCTCTCAGCTGTAAACGCATAAGCTCTCCCTGATCTGATTCATTCTGGCAGAGTGCCAGTGAAGTGCCCTGTTATCTCATTACACAATGTATTACTTCCAGAAAGGTGCACACAAATTAATTTTTCAAGCTGCCTAGGTAACTTTTTTTTTTTCGCCTGACCAGCAGCAGAACCTACATAATATTTATGAACAGAGGACCTCCTTTATGCCACGCCACGTTGCAGTTGAAATAAAAAATGTCAGATCAAGGGCTTAATGTAGCACCATTATTCTTGTGCCGGAGTGTAAGTCAAGTGTATGTAAGTAACTTTGCTAACCCCCGAGGGAGAAAAAAGCATGGCAGCGTCGAGGAATGGAACCTCATCATTCAGTGGTACTCTAACTAGGCGTGAGACATCCACCCTGACTGCTACTGCCCCTGGTCATGGTCACCAGCAGTCAAGTGACCAATTGCAATGCATCACTTGGAGCCAAATAACCATCACAGCACTAAAAAAGGTCTATGTGACACGCTCTTGAACAAGGTCCAAGCATATGGCTTTCCTCACCCATAATCTTCCAACGCAAGGTTGTGTAAACTAGTGATGTTTTTGTGTAAAGCCTGATTTATGGTTCTGCGTTAAATCCACGCACAACGTACGTGAAGGAAGGAAGGAAGGAAGGAAGGAAGGAAGGAAGGAAGGAAGGAAGGAAGGAAGGAAGGAAGGAAGGAAGGAAGGAAGGAAGGAAGGAAGGAAGGAAGGAAGGAAGGAAGGAAGGAAGGAAGGAAGGAAGGAAGGAAGGAGAGAGCAGAAGGAAGGAATGAAGGAAGGGAGAAAAGAGGAAGGGAAGAAGGAAGGAAGGAAGGGAGAAAAGAGGAAGGAGAGAGCAGGAGGAAGGAAGGAAGGAAGGAAGGAAGGAAGGAAGGAAGGAAGGAAGGAAGGAAGGAAGGAAGGAAGGAAGGAAGGAATGGAGAAAAGAGGAAGGGAAGAAGGAAGGAGAGAGCAGAAGGAAGGAAGGAAGGAAGGAAGGGAGAAAAGAGGAAGGGAAGAAGGAAGGAGAGAGCAGGAGGAAGGAAGGAAGGGAGAAAACAAGGAAGGAAGGA